>NW_019720165.1:727809-788008 GCF_002891405.2 Cryptotermes secundus
GAGCGACAATGACGAAGGTTACAGATAGGCTTATTCAGGCAGACGAAAATATAGAGAGGCCTAAAAATAGAAACGAACTAGACAAAGGAAATGCCTCAGGCGAAGATGCAGTGTGTTTGTATGAAGTTTAAATTACATTGCAGCTGTCAACAGAGTTAATATTTTCTTTTGGCATGCTGCGCTCATTAAGTCGTTTTTCTTTGAATTATTTGCACAGTTAGCAAGGACAAACAGGACTGTGTTGCAGACAAGGATGTTCATATCTGTACTTCAGAATTTAACTCTTAATTATATTGCATTTTATTAATCTATATTCTCCAGAGTTCGGTAAAATCGATAGGTATTATAATTATTCTAGTTTTCTTAGTATGTTATTCTCGCAACTTCTAACAGTCGATTTTTAATCGAAAGTTACAAGCATCTCTTTCGATGGTAAAAGTGAAGGTATCCCTGTAACACGCCGTGAAAACCCATAAGGTTGTGAGGCGTTGAGGGTCCCACATTATCTAGACAATCGGCTCACAGATGGCGGTAAGGTTATCAGCCTCCAGTGATTGAGGCTAGCTCTTTCTAAGGGACCCAACTGAATAGGTGTTTTCCTTCACCTGAGGACGGAAACAGATCCAGTTTCCGAAACGTCGTGTTTTTATTTGTTGTCTTAAAAACCAGGACGATGGATAAAGTCCAAAATCCCAACATATCAGTGTGTTATACACCACTGTCAGAATCGTATAGTAACTACCACTTCATTTTATCTTCTCAGTCGATGTCTATATCCTCCAATGGGTCTCATGACGTCAAGGTGTTTCGATTACTCTTTGACATGCATTTGACGTCTCCCCTATGCGTGTTACATGCTCCAATCATCTCATTATCTTTCATTTTATCATCCTAGTAATGTCTGGGTTGCGATCCTCGGAGTTCCGCAAGATAGGCTAACCCGGAAGACAGCAATCTAAATTTCCACCGCTGTCAGGACCTAAATCTCGCTTAACAATATCTGCTTTTCAGACTGGAAGGATAAAATGGATGAAAAGATCTATAAACAATGTCGATAGACGCACTTCATAGAAAATATAACATTTAGAAGCAGTTGGCTCTGTGAGATGATAACAGGCCTACGGAGTAACAATAAGTTCTTACAAGAACTACTCGCCTACTTTGGTCTGATACGAAAGAGACAGCATAGAAAGCGACGCGTTCACAAATTCAGCAATTGTTGCGTGTGTATTCTTTGCCTATCAACCGAGCCGTTGCATAGCAACGATGAGAGAGAGAGAGACAAGGTGTTTTCTTAAGCCCTCTTTCATGTCCTCAAAATATGGAAGGTAGGCCAAAAATGGGGGTTAGGTTTGAATTAATGTGAGGTTCATTAACTGTCTACACTTTTATCACTCGATATGTTTCAGCCTATTTAGCAAGCACAATGCTTCTTACGCATGTTGTCGTATAACTGCCGCATTGGCTTACGTTTTTGGTTTATATCTATGTCTGTTTTTATAATTATATACTATGTTCACATGCCGGTCACGGTAGCCGAGCGGTCTAAGGCATGTACTGTCTTCGCTCGCTTGGAAACCGGGATCGTGTGTTCGAATCCCACTCAGGGCATGGATGTTTAGTTTGTGTGTGTGTGCGTTTTTCTGTGTTTGTGTGCGACGAGCTGATCACCCGCCCAAGGAGTCCTACAGAATGTGTAAGATATAGAAAAAATGAAGTGAACTGAGAAGTTCATGGAGGTAGGCCTAGGCCCACTGGGGCTGTAGTGCGAAAGAAAAAAATGTTCACATAAAGATCACGGGATCGCTGTAACATCACTTCTTAACTCCACCCTCTTCCCACATGCAACTGAATCAGCTGTTAAAGGTCTTCGTCATTTGACGTATTAGGCACTTTGGCCTGTTCCCATTCCGAAATAATTATGAAACTATGAATCTTACAGGCAGGCGATAAGACTCCTTGGAACGATAATCAGCCTGTTGCAAGGCCGTTATCTGCACAGATCAACATAAACATAGCAAAATGCGCACACATTTCCATGCCTCAAGTGGAATTCGAACCCATGATCCCAGTGTTGTAGAGGACGAATATATTCTTTTCTTTAAATCGCAAGACTTCTGTGACTGAAAAGTATAAAATTTGAAAGTTTGAAATGTATCTACAGTGCGAAATCACGGGAATTGTAGGGAATTTAAAATTTTAAGATCAACAATATTTTAACATCTAATATAATGTAATAAAACCAACATACGTGTAGTTAACATAAATAATACAAAATCATAAACAGACATCCAAAATGTAAACATTGACCAATTTAACAGCTGTACTGTAAGTTATGTCAGTAGCCTGGAGATCACTAATTAGGTCGAAACATATTGCGTAATAATAAATTACTGCATGCATACACAGTTATTGACTGATCCACGTACGTATAATACTGTTAAGTAAGAAAAGTAAAACTATCCATGTGACAGGTCATGAAGGCCCATAGGGTTGTGAGACGTTGAGGGTTCCACACTATCTAGAAAATCGGCTCAAAGATGGCGGTAAGGTTGTCAGCTTTACTCGCCGGCCGCGCTTTACTCCCCAGGAAAATTATTTAATTAATTCCTGGTACTCATTTCTGTTAGAGGCTGAGTGAACCCCAGGGCCTAGTGCGGCTGAAAGGATTAGGTCATATTTAGCAGGTTCTGAAGATGTAGAAAGAATTCAGATTCTCTGAAACTTTGGGTTCCGCAACAGAGGATCGGTTAAATTACCGAGAAGTCTCCGGATGAGTTACTTATGTTACTTATGCGCATTATTGCACTGAGACTTTGGAAGAAGTTTCCATGAAGGCCCTGGTTATTTTGGCAAGAGAACTCAAGATTATTGGCGCCCCTTTCGGATACACCATAATTTCGAAAACTGTTTAAAATGTCCATAAGGACTGCGGACTTTTGTCTCATATATAATGCGCTCAGCAGTGGCATAACACAACACAAAACTCTTATTTCCGTAAACAAATATATTATACTTTGTTTAGAAAATTCTGTATCTTAAAACTTTACTTGGATTTAAGAAAAAATATTTTTTTTATTATTACATTCTGTAGAACTTCATGTATCGCTTGTCCTAAATCATTAGAAGAAAGACAATAAGGAAATGTACCGCCGTTTGTTAACTTTTCCGTGTTCTCATACGCAGTGTGAAGTCTGAGACATTGCCAAGAAGCCTCGTCAGTCCCCTAACATTTCAATATACACCGAAGTAAAGCACGGGCGCCAAGATAGCGACGGCTGAGGACATCATTCACTACTGTTACGTCCGGCACTGTTGCCATTCGTTCATCTCTCACATAACAACATGGGAACTAAGTCGTGGTCTCATGGACGTTCTATGTGTCTGCATTTTCTTAACTGCAATAACAACATTGCACTTGGAAGTCTCAATACAGGCCCAAGCATGCATGTTTATATTGCCAAGAGTTTATGGCTACGTGACTAACAATAACGGGTTGTGGACTGGATGATTAACAATAACGGGTTGTGGACTGGATGATTGGATTTATTAACACCTTCTTCTATAATCTCTCTTAATCACAACCAATTATAGCGCTATCGCTAATCTATCCACTCCACAAATCCATTCTCGTTCTCCGTTGTACTCCATATTATAATTCCTTGGCAAGGACCCCACAGAAAACACCGCCTTCTGTTCTCAAGAATGCGAGTTTATTGGTTCGTTATCCAGTAATGGATGCCCTGTTGTTGAGAATGTGTTCACCGAGTCGTTGCCTAGCAATGGTCATAAGCTTCACAATATAGAAAAAAACTCCATGTGTTGTCATCAACAGACTGACAACGAAGAATGTTGTCTTCTGGGATTTGACACTATTAGCCTGCCAGAAATTTACAGAGGTTTCGAAAGTACCTCCTGCCTCCGTCTTAGGGTTGACATGAAGATAGTGTGCTGCTCCCAAACATCGGCACAGTTCTACCAGACTAAATGGCGTCACAACCCAGAAGAAAATAACATTCATTCCATTTATTATAACAAAGCAATAATGTCCTTAAGCTCTTGTGGCTTGGACTGACATACATATTTGCTTTAAGGATTGACTGCGTGGCGTGTTGAAGTTGTTAAAAGGGTTAGGCGTATGTTGAAACCGCAGATGGCAATTCCAACTTGCGCCGAAACATAGGAACAGCTTCGACATACGACGCGGAAAAATTCTGAAACAGACATTGCACATTACAAGAAGACAAACTCCGTGGCCTGTAATCCGCAAGCGTACTATACCGACCGAGCGATTGTCGCTTGTCGGCGAAGTCTAGTGCCAACTTTAGCGGATAGAGGGGGTCGCGTGGTCAGCACAACGAACCCCCAAGACCATTAACTTCGGTTTTCTAGACCGGAGCCGCAATTTCCTCGCAATAACTCCACAGTTATCCTCACGACTAGCTGAGTGGACCCCGTTCCAGACCCACTACTTCTCAGAAAATCTGGTAGCACATACCTCTCCAAATAATTGCTGGGCATATATTTTTAAAAATATTTTGATTAAAATAATAACAGAAAATTATCAACCAAGTTCTGCCATCAGAACCTAAAATATCGATGAAATTGTACTTTAATATGTGGATGGAAACAAAATTCATACTTGTGCATGCAAATTTTTTATTCTCAAGTTTCGACACTCTGATTTTGAAAATGTAAGGTAAAAAGAAAAAGGCGAAGGCAACCCTGGGCCTAATTAATTGAGCGCCACGCCATGAAGGTGTATGGGGGAGCTGAGCTAAAGCTCTACCATTCTTGACCTTGGCACTAGACGGTGGTGGATGGTTAGTTTCACGTCCCGACCGTTTTACTTCCAGGGGATCAGCCTCCCGTGCCCATTTTATAGGAGACTTTGAGGGCATCAGGGACGGTATGGACGTTATGGACTAAAGAAAAATCTCTTTGGCCTGCCGAGAACCCAATATCGATTCCTCTGTCGCTCCGCTTGCCGCCTGGTCGCTATACAGAGTTATCCTCGCTCCCTGACATAAGAAGTAAAGATCAGTTATGTTGAAGAAAGCCGTCTTCTGGGATGTGGCGCTCTGTAGATATTGGGTTAACCGACGTTTCGGAGGAACGTATCGCCTCCATATTCAGGGTAGAAGAAGAAAGAAAATCCGCGAGCGAGGAGCCAACGTGAGCAGGTGCGGATTTTATTTTTTCTTCTACCCTGAAGATGGAGGTGATATCTTCCTCTGAAAAGTCGGTTAACTCAATATCTACACGCCGCCACGTACCAGAAGACGGCCTTCTTCATAGTCACCGCCGTGAAAACCTCAAATCTTACATCAGTAAATGTTATTTGAAATATTTGTGATATGTTGCATGTTTAAATACGTGTAAATGCGATCAAAATTGCACATAAATTTATCCATAATTAGTTTTATCAGCAGTATAATTGCATGTTTCTGCAGGTCTTCAATTACTAATGCTCATGTCTGACACAACAGTTTCGCACTACTTCAATAAAATGAAGGAAAAGAACCTGACACGTATCTGCAGTACTATGACGTCATTACCATTTGCGAATACAAATACAAAAAGTGACGCATTCAAAATTTATACCTGCTCCAATGGAGATGCATTTTCTTTTCATTCTTCCTTAGTTTCGGCGTGGGATTCGATCAGAACTTCTACTGACCGAAATAATTCTGACGCTACTTCATTTTTATCGTTTCCACTTTCAGCATTTCAATTAAATAATATTTTGACCAAAGATTATGTGTCCACTTCAACGAAAGTACGCATAACATCTTTGTAGAAGAATGGGTTAATGACAGTTAAGAAATTATACAATGCTTATGCTAAGACTCATACTGAATTCCGTGTGGGAAATTTCGAATCACTCGATGAAAAAGTGCGTAGCCTAAATATGTACCACTGCAGTGCAGAGAGTTAATTTCATAATGGTTTAGTTTCCAATAATTGCAACTGTATCAGATTTGAACTTCTCATGGCAGTGAATATTGAGATCAGAGCCATCTTCGAAGCGACTGCCTGTAGTGTCGTAGACAGAAGACAGCGGCAGGAGGGTCTTCCGAAATGTTGGTAGAACTACCTGTCTACTAAGTCACGTGAATTTATACGAGAGAAGACCATAATAACATTATTTTCATCACTCCATGTTTAGTGTTGAAATATTTTGCCCTACATAATTCAACAGCAAACAGAAGGAATACACAGACAAACCGAACACTTAGACGCGGCCAGAATTCAGATCCATAATGTGGTGTATGTACCCGTTACTAGGTAACGGCCACAACATGCACTCAACAATAGAACAACGGAATTATGAAACCTGTTTATAAGCAACGGATCGGTAAACACGCCTCTAAAACAATAGAGTTATTGTTGAAAACGGTGTTTTATATTCGGTCCATGCAAAGTTGTTATAAAGAAGATGATTGAGGTAACCAGTTCAGTTGAGGGTCTACAGTTCATCTGAACTCTGCAAGGTAGCCGACGATCCAGTTCAGTTGAGAATTGAAAGTCCGGCTGTGAAGAAAACAGTTGCAAGAGTGAGTTGTGAAGAGGTGATTTTTACAGTAAGACTGTTACAGTTACTGTGTTAAAATCCTTTGCCAGGATGCGACTAGTGAATACTGCGAAGACTTAGCATGTGCTAGTGATTTGCAATTGTGGAAAGCAGAGCTAGCACTGTAATTACTCGTAGCTCCTAGAGGTGTGTACAGCGGTCAATAAATCCATTCGCCAGTCCAAACCCTGTCTACAGTCACACCCCAAATCGTGACAATATACGAGTATTTAAAATACTTTCTCTTCCGTTCTGAATAACGCCAGGCAAAATGTAATATTATTAGAGATAATGATAACAGCTGCTACACTAAAGTAAAGAATAAACAATAATCAAAGGAGCCCAACTTAGGCTTCGAAAAGCTGTAATTCAGTCTTTTGCCTTCCGCTTTTTTTTTTTTCGATCGGCAGGGACTGGTACACGTCGATAACTCGATGAAAGTTTATGCGTGATATCTCATCTCCTTCTCAGTGATCGAGGAAGAATGAACACGTCCATGCAAAGAAAAGGGAAACGTAACATTGCGAAACGTCGTACTGTAAAGGAAGGAATCAGAAAAAAGTGGACTATTCACTAGAGAAATAAACCGTAAAGGTGTATTACTTAACGAAACTATCATTAGGCAAATCAAGCAGGCTGGTCTAAAGCTGACTTGGCTTCCGTAAAACCCCGCTTTGTATCTCGACTAAACTGCTATAGTCATTGGCATTTCATAAAGCTCTTCCGATTAATTTAGCTCAGGATATGGACCAATGACGAACTCAGGCGAGCACAGTAATAATATGTCCGATTATTTTAAAGGCCGTAAATTTCTCAATCATCTGAACAACTATTCGCTTCTCGGAAAATATTTCAAGCTGTAAAGTGAGTTAGTTTGTTTTTCCTTAGTCTCTTAAAGCAAAACAGGAGGTATTTCCTCAAAATTTGGCAAGACCACATTTTTTCTTAAATACTCACCATTCATGATCTTTATGCAATATCTTATTTATTTTTAACGAATTAATAAAGTATGTCAAATCTACTGTCAAAATGCTTCTACCCTCTTCCCTATATTAATATATTATTAAAGATGGCATCTTTATTACATTTACGTGTATATGGTAAAATAAATTTTCCACAGAGACTTCGAAAATTGCCAACTGACAGCAGCACAATGGCATTGTCACTGTTCATATCACACGCCGAACACGTTTACAAAGATAACACATCGAATACTGGCGACATGTATCATTCCTAGAAAAGAAATAGTAGATGCAATCACGTTCAACATTTGAAAGAAGTAAAAATTTTATAATCTCTCCAAGCATTTTGTTCTGTGAAACTCAAAGTGCAATACTCCGTACTGTAACAAATAAATTTAAAGAAGAAGAAAACTCCGCAGCTGTAGTCCGCAAGCGAACTATACCGATCGAGCGACCGCCGCCTGTCGGCGAAGTTAGTGCCAACTTTAGCGGAAAGAGGGTGTCACGTAGTCAGCGCAACGGATCCCCACAGCCGTTAATTTCGGTTTTCCAGACCGGAGCCGCTATTTCCATGAAATGTCTCCTATATTATCCTCACGAGGCTGAGTGGACCCCGATCCAGACCCACTACTTCTCAGAAAATCTGGTAGCGCCGGGGATCGAACCCGGACATCTGGGTCTGTAGCCAGGAACTCTGAGCAGTAGACCACAAAGGCGTTCGTTCATTCAAAACAAATAAATCTGACCCTGGTAAATTCCACGACACTGGATACTCAAGCCAGAAACACCATTCTCCTCTTTCAACCCCCGACGCATAATTTTCTCTCTTCCGGAAGCTTTGTTCTGAGTACAGACACATTTACAAAAGAAACACATCGAGATGTACCCAGGTCCACATAATGAGGCTGCGCGCGCAACACGTGATGTGCTTTGTTAACTTCGCTGCGGTACAAGGAATCCTTTTGTGTTCGAACCGTAATTCAGTGTTGTGTTACGAATGAAACACCTCGTTTAGAAACACCAGTCGTGTTCACTCAGAAAATACGAGTATAATGGTTGAAATGCAATACATGTGATTATTAGGTTACTGAAAGACGTATTTTCATCAAACTTTTGTCTTCTCCTCTGCTGTCCAAAAACATAAAAATTATAATATACAAAACTATAATTTTTCCTGTGGTTCTGTATAGGTGTCTCTGACATTAAGGGAGGAACATAGACTGAGGGTGTTTGAGAACAGGGTGTTGAGTAGAATATTTGGACCAAAGAGACATGAAGTCACAGGAGGTTGGAGAAAACTGCATAATGAGGAGCTTCATAACTTGTACTCTTCTCCAAGTATAATTAGAATAATCAAATCAAGGAGGATGAGGTGGGCACGTCATGTAGCACAAATGGTGGAGACGAGGAATGCGTATAGGATATTGGTGGGAAAGCCAGAAGGAAAGAGACCACAGGGAAGACCAAGGTGTAGGTGGGTGAACAATATTAGAATGGATCTTAGAGAGATAGGATGAGATGGTATGGATTGGATAGATCTGGCTCAGGATAGGGACCAGTGGAAGGCTCTTGTGAACACGATGATGAACTTTCGGGTTCCATAAAATGCTGGGAAATTCTTGAGTAGCTGCAGAATTGGCGGCTCCTCAAGAAGGGCTCAGCTCCATGAGTAAGTAAGTAAGTATTTTCACCAACACAGATTATATGACATAGTACAGTAAGTTGATCATGAGTGACGCATTCAGAATGGTGTGGAAGGAACCGGTCTGTTTGTGTCAAGGTCACTGCCAGGAGAGATTAAGGAAAACCACGAGAATTCGCAATCGGAAGACAAAAGATTTTATATTTCGCAAATATAAAACTGAAAATCTGACCACATATTTCAATGCTCCAGTAAAAAGAACCCCACATACATTTGTCTATCCGTTTACGACAGAGATTCGATCCTTAAGCGTTAATTTGTTAATCAGAAAGTAATACCCCATCAACATTGGTTACAGCTGAAATAATAATGTATTGTGTAGGGCAGGTAATCACCTCTGTGGTCTAGTGGTCAGAGTTCCTGGCTACAGACCCAGAGGTCCTGGTTCGATTCCCGGTGCTACCAGATTTTTCTGAGAAGTAGTGGATCTGGAACGGGGTTCACTCAGCCTCGTGAGGATAACTGAGGAGCTATTTCAAGGAAACAGCGGCTGCAGTCTAGAAAACCAAAATTAACGACCTTGGGGAATCGTTACGCTGACCACGCAACACCCTGCATCCGCTAAAAAGTTTGCATTAACTTCGCCGACTTGTGGCGGTCGCTCGGTCGGTATAGTTCGCTTGAGGACTAAAACCACGGAGTTCGTTTTGTTTGTTTAGAAGGGCTGGTACTCCGCACACACATCACAGATGACTTTCGTTGTGGTTAATACCCGTTACGAATATCGAAAAGAATTAATACATTTTCACAATTCGGTAATGCGAAAAATTTTAATTTAACAGTTACAAAACGAAATATTTATAATCGTCAAAATAGGGTATACATTTGTATTTTTCAAGATTTGAGAAACTCGAGGATGAGAAATTTTAAATTCTGATCCGGATTACGACACAGTGCAGAATTATAGGAGTTGCCAACGTTTTGGAGGAACTTACTGTCTCCAGTTTCAGGGCAGAAGATGGAAGCAACAGATTCCTCCGAAATATTAGTAATCTCTACAAGTCCATAGGATGCTATAACCCATAATTCCACATCTAAATCTCTGAGCTCTTGTCCCTCTGTGGAAGACAACATTTCGTCCTACCATAGCAGGACTCCTCTGCAAGGCATGAATAAGACGGTGTCGCTACTCAGCACTAAAGCTTTGACTAAAGGCTGATACCCGGGGGTAAGTTACGAGGCGTTAGTAGCTGTGCGTAGTAAATCTAGTTATTGCAGACTGTGATGAATAGGCAAGACGCGAGGGATTGCCTCAGCTGTGACTTCAGTACTAACAAAACAGAAAGTATTATGCGACAAATGCATGTAGAATGAGGAATCAGTCTCTATATAAAACCACGCACGTGCCCTCGAGTGAACCCTATAGGATTTATAACCCGACAGTAAGTACTAAAAGTAGAATTATTATAATATATTGAGGATTTTGTTAAATAGATTCAGACTGCGAGGGCCTCTACGTTCTCTCGCATCAACCAAACTAATCAATTTCATTGAATTTTAGGACCGCATCCCACAAACCATTCTTCTCTTGGGATATTCCCGTTTCTCCTGTCATTATATAGAAAATGTGGATCTACACATCCACTCCCCCATACGCCTTCATACCTTACCTTATCTTACATGTCATTATCTAAGCATTTTTGCCTACTTTAGTTCTTTTAAGGACAATATGTTGGCTTACGAGACCATCATGCACTTATGAGTGTAATGAGTGTATCCCCTTTCAAGTTTGGAATATATGGACCTGGTTTTTTGTAAGACGCCTTCAGCCTTTGCTATGTACTTACGATATTCACTCCGAAATTAATATCCTATGTTCTGCATGACCTGAGGGATGCATCATTTTCTTAAGAGGAGGCGTTGTCGTTAAGCGAATCATGCCATTAATATATGGAGCACTTGGGTGCATATGGGATACCCTGTTGCTTTAATACTGAAACACGCAGAACTCTGCAAGATGGTTTACTGCGCAACGTCAGCACATCGATCCGTTCATCCCCGTAGGAGGCGCTTATAATTACAGAGACCATTAATTCTTTACAGGTGGCAGGTAAACAGGGCGTATAACACGCTTATTTCTCTTCTCGGAACAGGAGAATAACTTAAAGAGTGCTTCTTCTGCATTTCTAAATTGGTGTGCCTCGTCTTTATTTAAAATTTATGGACAATTTTAGCCTGTTTTGTTTCCATAGCAAAGAAAGTAAACTTAAGAGGTCGCCGTGTCTGTCTGCGAATTACACATTTAAAATTTTTAAATATTTAAGCGATATCTATGAAGATTGTCATAAATATTATGCCACTGGAGGATACCAAAATTCTACGATTGTTAATTACCTACAGTCAGTAATAACAAGATGGCGGAAGCGAGAAACTGGGAGGCGGGATCGACACTAGTGCCACAAACTTCAAGGTACTGAAGTGACGTATGACATCAGATCTCGTCGAAATATGCTACCTTGTTTAGGTACTCTTTCTGTAGAATGCGACAACTTTAGCGGATAGATGGTGTCACGTGGTCAGCGCAACGAATCCCACGGCCGTTAATTTCGGTTTTCTAGACCGGAGTCGCAATTTCCTTGAAATAGCTCAAATATCCTCACGAGGCTGAGTGGACCCCGTTCCAGGCCCACTATTTCTAAAAAAATCTGGTAGCGCAGGGAATCAAACCCGGACCTCTGGATATTTAGCCAGGAACTCTTGACTTATAGACAACAGAGTGCTAACTTCGCCGACAAGCGGCGGTCGCTCGGTCGGTATAGTTCGCTTGCGGACTAACGCCACAGAGTTTGTTCCTTCTTTTCTGCAGAATGTAAGGTATTATTATTATTATTATTATTATTATTATTGGAGGGGGTGGGTTTCCCCATGCACCGCGACCAGTTGTTGATCTATTGTACGTCCCCCTTTGATATTCTACCAGTCTACATACCCTACCGGTACTGGTGCGCGCGCTATCAGCCCCGTTGAGCCAACGAGGTCGGCCCTCGGTACTTTGATACTTCCCCCATCTACCAGAGGCATTGAAAACTACTTGCCTAATTTAGCTCAGAGGTCTCCTAGAGACATGAGGTTCTTTTACGTGCCGTAAATCCACGACACGGGACACACGGCCCTTAAAAATTCCACGACCTCCGAAGGGTTTGAACCCGCGAACCTTGAGTCATGAGGTGGGAACGTTACCCCTAGACTACGGAGGCCGCTATGTAATGTAATAACATGTATCCATGTGAAAATTTCCTGTAGATTTCGGTCTGATGACGATATCTAATGTATTACTGACGTCAGATAAGAAAGCAGATCATAAGCATATTGAATAAAAAACGTAACGGCAAGGTAAAGCTATCCCTGTAGCAGGCCGTGAAGGACAATAGGGTTGTGAGACGTCGAGACTCCCACATTGGTGTAGACAGTCGACTCACGGATGGCGGTAAGGTTGTCAGTATCGTCCGGTATTCTAAAGAACACAACGTTTCGGAAACTGGGTCTGTTTCTGCCCTCAGATGAAAAGGTGGGAGGCATATATTCTGTTGGGTCCGTTAGAAAGAGATGCAATGATTGAGGTTAGCTCTTTCTAACGAACCCATCAGAGTATCTACAGCCACCTGCTCATGCTGGTTCCTCGCCCGCGGATTTATCTACCCTGAAGTTGGAGACGATACTTTCCTCAGAAACGTCGGTTCATAAAAGATCTGCACAGCGACATATTCCAGAAGACGGCATACTTAATTATTTATCTGATTGTTATTTACGCTTTAAATATTGTAATATTTACATGGAGGGCAACTATATTTTGGGCAGTTGTGTTCTTAGCTTAATGCAAAAATCAACGAAAAATTAAACTTCATCTGATGCCATTTTTTCAAGGTTTGTCTTTTGGTCTTTCTTATAAAGGAAAATTTTTGTGGTTTATTTAACGATCTTATCAGTATTCGGCCTACATAGGGTGTGGAATAGAACATTAATTATTATTATTATTATTATTATTATTATTATTACTACTACTACTACTACTATTATTACGTATATCTACACTCTGTTGTGTTTTTAATCGACATTCTAGCTATTGACTCGGCACATAAATAATAAGGAACTGAATTTAATTATATTATTATTATTTTAATACCTGTTTCCCTCTGGAGCACAGGGCATCCATGAAACACTGTTTAACTTCAGTTTCCTAATCTTATATTCAGTCTGTAGGACTCCTTGGACGGGGATCAGCCCTCTGCAAAGCCACTACCTAGACAGGATAAACAGAGACATACATTCACGCCTCGAGTGGGATTCGAACCCACGATCCCAGTATTCGAGCTGGCGAAGACAGTTCATGCCTTAGACCGCGTGGCCATTGTGATCGGCGCATAGAAGGATGATCAGTGAATAATGAATTGGAAAGGATCTGGAAGGAAACTGACGTGGCCTAATTGAGGTACACTTCTGGCATTCACCTGATGGGGCTAAGAAAAGTCACGATAACCCAAGTCAGTATGGTTGGTGCACGCGAGGGGATTCAAACAGGACGCCTCCCAGGAACAAGTTAGAAGTGTCACTGCTTCAGCCAGCTTGGTCATTCCATGTCAGACAGGATTGCCTACTTACAGTTTCGTTTCGAATTACAGAACTTGAGATTCTGTTTTATCGTCACCATACGAGAAGCAGGTCAGCTGTGAGAGCTGCAAGTGCCACCATAGCAAGAGCGCCGTTTACATTGCGTCACATTGTGAGGTAAAATTCAGAGGCACGTTATGAAGAGCAATAAAAGGAAGGCCCCCAAGTGAAGAGACAAATTTTTGGAAAAGCGCCAAAACTATGGGCAGCAGATCATGCCAAACCGAGTCGCGTCGGAAGAAACGAGACCTCCAGGAGGCAAAGAGAAAGAAAAAGAACAAAAACGCAGATAAGGTGGCCCAGTGAATTCGTCCAAACGGAATCATGATGACGCATTTAATCTCCTGGCAACCAAGTCTCCGAAATCCCACATATTAAAAGTTCGAGTTATTCACTCCTCTTCATTAATGAACATTTAAATTGGAATGGAATTATAGAACAGTGGGGGGCACGCGGTAGCGGAGTTGGTTGAGGCACTATGCCACAAGCTCGAAGGTCGCGAGTTCAAGTCCCGATGAGGTCATTGGATTTCTTTCAATTGACCTAATCCTTCCAGCGGCACTATGGCCCTGGGGTCGACTCGGTCTCTAACAGAAATGAGTACCAGGAATATTTTTGGGGGTAAAGGGCGGCCGGCGCGTAGGGCTGACAACCTTACCGCCATCTGTGAGCCGATTATCTAGAAAATGTGGGACCCTCAACATCTCACAACCCTATGGGCCTCCACGGCCTGTTACAGGGATAGCTTTACTTTTTTTTTATAGAGCAGTGAACCTGGATAGCTCAGTCAGGATAGTGACTGGCCACAGGCTGGACAACCAGTGTTTGATTCCTGGCAGGGAAAAGAAGTCAGATTATGATTGTTTGTGTGGGCCCATCTAGCATTCTGTCCAGCTGGTACCAGCGATTATTCCCCCGGATCTAGATGGACTAGGGAGCGAATCTGACCACTCACTTCAATCTAATACCAAGATAAACAATACATAGAACCTGATCTCCGCGGAATTACAGATGTTTGTATCTACATTAAACGTAGCACGAACAGGGTGTACACCTCTGGCCCAACCACTGTTATTTAACGATACTCATCCAACTACATAACCATTGTCTTACTACCGCGGCAGCGATGCTCGAATTTTCATGATGGTAGCTGGACACCGGGTAAAATAACAGCTATTTGATATGGCACATAAAACTGACAAAATTCGCTCGGTCGGAACTTCTCGGAGTTATCTAATTTTATCATCATATCTAGAATATACGGACGTAAGTATATTTTCTGAACGTATTTCTTCAAAAAATTACTTACCCATTAAGTTCCTAATGTTAATTTATTGATAATAAATGATCTCTTGTTAAAAAACTAACTCACTGCAGGTATCAGCATTCCATACACATAACTGACTTTTCTTTGCATTTGGTTAAACAAAATGTCGGTCGAAAAATCTGAAGAAAAAAAAATAGACCACTTGGAAGATCTAAGCGAAGATGGAATGGGTCTTAAGGTATGTGTTGGTAAGTTTTGGACTGGATTCATCTGGTTCAGAAGAAATATTGAGAACACTGTAACGTAACGTCGAGTTCCGTAATATGTGGGGAACGGCTTGACGAGATGAGCAACTACTATTTCTTGAGGAATTAACCCTGCACTATGGAGTTAGTTTCGTAAAATATTTGCAATAAACAAATGTTTCTAATACAGGCTGTAGATCCAAATAAGCTCTATATTTTACATTTCCCCCGTGCCCACTTTTCGAGAAACTCGAACGCTGGACAGCAGGGTCATGCTGAGCAGAAATAGGCGCAGTGCGGTAAGCCTGTAATCCCGACATCTGACAAGACGATACGTAGTTTATCTGCAATATATTGACAACGGTACACTGCTCCACGGATTTCAAGCATTAGATTAGGAGGTCAGAGTCAGTGTTACTAGAACTATGTGTCCATCTGCACTACTTATTGTAACGTGGATGAACACAGCGTTGCTAGGTAACTGAACGGTAAACACATATCTCAGCAACGAATGCGCAACAATAGAGCGTCCATTGCTAAGCAATGCATGGGTGGACACGACTGACAAAAATACATGATATCTGTTCCTGAGCAGCGATGTGTTCTCTGTGGATGATCCGTGCCGAGCTGTGAAGACTGTTCTGAAAGATTCGTCAGGGAGAGCTTGATCAAAGCAGTCAAATAGTTGATGTATTGTAGTTACGACGTGAAAATTATCGAATAAATCGATTTATCAAATCAGGAACCGATTATTTACTGTCGCGTTACCACGATACACGTGACAATATATTCTGTTTTTGGATTAGACTAGCATTAGGATCAGCAGATGCAGACGTCTCTCTGTTTATAAGGAAAACGACTGTAAACAAAGAAATAAACAGAAGGAAAGAAAGCAAATTTTCCCAGTGTGGGGTTTGTGGTTTTCATGGTGGCGGAGATTTAAATTATGACCTCCCAAGTTGTGGCAGGGATAGCTCAGTCGGTATATCAGCGGGCTACAGGCTGGATAGCCGATGTTAGATTTCCTCTTTCCACAGAGTTCAGACCGGCTCTGGGGTCGATTCAGCCTCCTATCTAATGGTTACTTTCGACTCTTTCTCCGGAGGTAAAGTGGCCGAGGTGTGAAGCTGACCACTCACCTCAATCTAGTACCGAAGTCAAGAATGGTGGAGCTACAACTCCACTCCACAATACGTCTTCATGATTTGATAATTAATTAAGCACACGGATAACCTCCAAATTGTGGCACTCTCTACGTCTTTCCGTGGTTATATGGATGTTAAGGAGTAATTTGACACCTGAGTCATTCTTCATAATACATAAAATGGATTAATAAAGTGCTTCTGAAAAGCCGGTAACCACCCACAGAACTTCACGGTGCCACAGTAGAGAAGAACGTAATCTAAAGAATAATCCGTATTTTACATAGTTTTCTTCAGGCTTATGACAGCGTATGGCCTTGTATGTGGTTACCAACGTTTCAGGAAAAAATACAGAATCCTTCTTTTTCTACCCCGAAAATGGAAGCAACAAGCTCTTTCGAAACATATGTAACCACCTGCGACACGAAGGCAGTAGCCACAGAACGTTGAGGTACGTTGATCTGTGCTTCTGCTTCACAAAAGAAAGGTCTGCACGGTGTCATAACCCACAAGACCTCAGGTGAATTTCTCACTGCAGGGAAAATGTCGGATCTTACAAAGACTTGCAGAAGTTCCAAGTATTTCCTCAGTAACCTATCACAGTGCACAGATGGGACGACTCAGCCAACATAACTGCTGACTAAAGGACTGGACGAACATGGTTCGAGTCACGATGGAATCAGAAGTGTTCCTCTTCACCACTATAACCCCACCGACCCTATGGCCCACGCAGCTTCATGTCCAATGAGCAGTGGGAAACTTTCCCTCGGGGTAAAGCAGCAGGGGCGTCAAGTTGACCACTCACCTAAAATCTAGTGCAGAAATTAAGAATGTAGGGCGCTATACCTCCAACCCTTCATCTTCACGGCGTGGTGCTTAATTGATTAAGCACAGGAATAAATTTGCATGCGAGCACTAAAACACAACAGAAGCCCACACTATTGAATTTGAATAGTAATTAAATTTCATTCTTAAGTTTTAGTAACGGCTGTAGATAAGAAATTTTGTCAAAATCAGTTTCAGTAGGAAAGAAAAACCAACTGGCATGTCCGGCTAATGTCTAAATAATGAGAAATACTCGTACACGCAGACAGGAGCTCAAATACTACATCATACTGAAATCGCTGTTACAAACTGTTTCACGGCAATTTGTCATCATCAATGAGTGGTCCAATCAGTCCGGAACTTAGCGTGACGTGTCTTTCCTTCTCTCCCACCCCCACTCCCTTGCTGAAAGGTGTGAAGGCCGTTACCCCCAAAAACTTTATAGACTTTGGTTCGGATCCAATTTCACACAGCATGATTACCGTGTTCTCCATCCACGACCCTAAAACTTAGGCTACACCAAGGGCATGTGTTTCACGTGATTTATTTTGAGGTGAGACTCGTAAAACATCGCAATCCTTTCTTCGTGATTTCCAATCGTCTGTCTGGACGTCACAACGCATTCTGGCAGTTGCACTTTTCAGATTTTGATGAAATTTGAAGTGGATGTCCTGTATATTTAATTCATCAAACTTATGAGGTGAGTGTGAACTTGCGGACCAGTCGGGGAAAATTCCATGCGATATTTATTTTCCATATAACATATAAACATGTTTAATTAACTGAAAAGTTTGATCTTTCACTTGTAGTTTAAAGATATAGGATTCCAAATATGTGCAGTGTTTCCCGTTAATGTGGGGGACACGAGGTAGCGTAGTTGGTTGAGGCATTATACTACAAGCCGGAAGGTCGCAGATTCAAGTCCCGATGAGGTCAATAGACTTTTTTCAACTGACCTAACCCATCCGGCCGCACTATGGCCCTGGGGTCGACTCAGCCTCTAACAGAAATTAGTACGAGGAATTAATTAAATAATTTTCCTTGGGAGTAAAGCGTTGCCGGAGCGTATGGCTGACAACGCTACTACATACGTCCTTCTTCAAACGCTAAATTTACCGAAGGAAATAAATACTGCAACGGATTCGATCAACACGTTGCCAGACAACAGCTTTGTAAACACTATACAGGCAACAATAGAAGGGAAACTGCGTTTTCTATGCCGTCGGAGCCGGGGTGGCGCACGGAGCTGTGGGAAGTCTGTTGCCAGGCAACAGAGCTGTAAACATGCAACCACAACAATGGGAGACGGTGTTTCTGTGGGGTCCGTGCAAAGGAGCTATCTTAAAAAGGAACGACGCTACGAGTTCAGTTTTGAGTTCTCGGTGGAAGGTTCGTCGTAGAAGAAAAAGTCGCCCTGTGAAGACTTAGTGTGAGACTGTTTTATTTCCGTTACCAGGAGACGACTAGTGAAGGCTGAGAATCCTAGTGGATGTGTAACGGTGAACTGTAACTTGTGGAAATCAACAATAGCGCTGTATTTAAATACGATAAAGAGAACTTGTAACTGAAGTGCCAATAAATCCAATCATCTGAACTAGAACCCGTCATTTTCGTCGCGCGTATTACCCTACATGTGATAATACGTTTAAAAATACAACACAGCATAACACTACGATATAATTTTTGCTAAAATTCTGTTTTCGTTCACACGAACAGAGTGGGTGTGATCGAATACGCGCTTCAAATCTCTCCGCGCCGACCTCCCTCTACCAGATTGATGTTTTGCTATTTACACGGAATTTGATGCTTCCTTTACCCTCCCCCCTCCACACGTATCTTTGTGTTCGATTGCCTGCTCCTTACGTTGCAAAACTTCAGTTCCTGCAGGAAGACTCGTCACGCCCTCCCACCCGTCCACACAAAGCTGGAATGATAACGGAACCGGAAGCAAGCAGCATACGCCTTCGGGCTCCGTCTTCATTGCCTTTTGTGACAGAAGACGAAGGACTTGAAAAACCCTAGGAATTCTACCATCCTAACTGGAGTTTCATATCTTGCTTCAAATTTTGAACTTATTTCCCAGATTCTTTCTCGCAGTCTCGTGCGTAAGGCACCAGCTGAATCGCATTAGGGTAAGAATTCAAGAATGTACGAACAGGAATAACAGTTTGTGTGTTTACATATTTGTTTCTAAGTGTCATTAGTACGCTAGATCTTGGCCGCGCCATAGCTCAAGCGGTTAGTCGCTGGCTTCCCACAGAGGTGCCCCGGGTTCGATCCCGGGTTTGGTCAAGTGGGATTTGTGGTGGACAAAGTGGCGCTGGGGCAGGTTTTCTCCGAGTACTTCGGTTTCCCCTGCCAATCTTCATTCCACCAACTGCTCCACAATCACCCTCACCTATCATCTGGGGCTGATACAATGGGCCAGAAGTGGCCGAAGCAATAAAAAAGCTAGATCTTTTTTTAATTTTGGTGACTAGTGATAAAGCCCTAATATTCAACACCACTAATAATTAAGCCAGCAGTTCAACACGCTTCAGAACACATTTAAGTCAGTGTACAGGGTCATAAAGTATTTTCTTGAAGTACATTTTAATATTGTCCTTCCGTCTCCCTTGACTTTATAAAAAGTCGACACTAAACGATAATTATAATTCACGAGAGATTTCCGTTTTTATTTTAACACTTCATACACATTCGTTTTGGAGCTAGGTCAGTTCAGTCGGTACTGCGACTGGCTACGGGCTGGACGACCGAGTGGTCGGTTTTCGACTCAAAAATTTTCTTTTCTCAACGTCGTCCACACCGGCTCTGGGACCCACCTAGCATTGTATCCAATTAGTACCGTGTACTCTTTCCTCGGGGGTAAAGATGTCGGAGCGTGAAGTAGTCTACTCGCCTCCAAATAGTGCCGAGATCAAGAAAATGTGGATCTATACATCCACTCTCCCATACGCCTTCATGGCGTAGTGCTTAATTAAGCACATGGACAATTTAACCCTTTTATATACATTCCTTTATTGGCGTAAGTGAGATCGCATTCCTAAGAAGCTGATTATACTTTGATATAAAATATTATGAATTCGGAAGTTGGTGACCTATTTTAGGGCAATAATTATGGCACGAATTATGATCATGCACAACTCGGAAGATGGCATCCGATATCAACCAGGTCACAAAATTCGTTGAAGCATGTTTGAAGTAATTCACATTTCCTTACATGCAGCCTAAAATTGGACATTCTATCAGTAAAAATGATATTAATTCAATCTGTCGAGTAGCGTACCAGTATTTTCACGTTTCCATGCTGAAGAAAAGTATCGTTTTTGCAAGTTTCTTAAATTTCAGTCCTAGCATACCCGGGGGCACGCGGTAGCGTAGTTGGTTGAGGCACTATGCTACTAGCCAGAAGGCTGCGGGTTCAAGTGGCGATGAGGTCATCGGATTTTTTCAATTTACCTAATCCTTCCAGCCGCACTATGGCCCTGGGGTCGACTCAGCCTCTAACAGAAATGAGTACCAGGAATATTCTTGGGCGTAAAGGGCGGCCGGCGCGTAGGGCTGACAAGCTTGGAGCCATCTATGAGCCGATTGTCTAGAAAATGTGGGAACCTCAACATCTCACAACCATATGGGCCTCCACGGTCTGTTACAGGGATACCTTTACTTTTAACTTTTACTTTACCTAGCATACCCACTAACTGAACTACACGAGTTCAATGTGATTCTCCGCTGGCTCCATGAATATCCTAGTCTTCTGGAAGTTTCTCATATTTTATTTAGTGTCTCGAGGCAAATTTCGAGCTACTGTCTCAAATTACGCTATGATCCTTTGTTTCCATATCCTTCCTTCTTGATTATTCACCAATCAAAGCAAACCTGCACGTTATATGTTCTGAGTTACTGATATCGTCATCAGATAAATCACAAACAAATAAAATACCCATGCTTCCAAGTATATTACTTGCCCATAATTCTCTACGTACCAACCCTACTTGCCGTTCAGAGAGCATGCATGCAAAATCCACCAGTCCCACGCAGCCCTTGCAGATCTTCAAACCAGCCGCACTGGCCTTTCGCCTCTGAACTGAATCGATATATCTCTCTCTGCTTCCATTTCTTGCCCCCCCCCCGCTATCACTATGGAGCATAAGGCTTATTTCTCAGTTTCATAATCATTTGTACAGACGGTAGGACTCCTTGGAAGGGTGATCAGCTCGTCGCAGGTCCTCTGCCTAAACACAGGGCAACATAAACACAGAATAAACGCATACACACACAATACATCCATGCTTTGTGTGGGATTCGAACCCACTATCCCGGTTTTCGAGAGAGCGAAGACAGCAAATGCCTTAGACCGCTCAGCTACCGTGATCGGCTCTGTTTCTATAATATGTTGAATATCTGCATTCCTGACATGACGAATGTCAGATATCTTAAACAGTTTCGACTTAATTTTAAAGGACTTCTATCTATTTTCATCTCACATACATATATTCCACTCTTATAATTCTTGAGTGCAAACGCTCTCCATTCTTGTTGTGCGCATTCCAATTTTAGCTCTTCTGTTAATTCTCCGCTCCGTGAAACAGAATTTAAATTATTTACAGCGCATTTTCCTCGTCCTATATCCTGTCTTATATCTTGCTCCCCTGTCTAGCGTACAGAAATATTTACAGTAGCTACTAAACAGGCTGCTTGGAAGAATTCACAGCTGAAGAAAAGACTACAATTTAATAATAAACAGAATTAAACTGCATTAAATGGAAGCGCACAGTCCAAACTTGTGTAAACAGAAATTCCACGTGCGTACTTTAAGTAATTCTCGCGTATAAATATGTACTTTCATAGTATCAATAGTCATGCGGTCCAAGGCATGCACTGTCTTCGCTCGCTCGGAAACCGGGATCGTGTGTTCGGATCCCACTCAAGGCACAGATGTTTGGTATTTGTATACATGTAGAGGCCTTGCGACGAGCTGATGACCCGCCCAAGGTGTCGAACCTAATATCTCGATATCTGGTAAACCGAAGTGAAACGGAAAGTTTCAAGGAGGTAGGTTAAGGACCAAATTGGGGCTGTACCGCCAATGAAAAAAAAAACTGACATCACTGCCGATCTCAGTGGCCGCGCCTTCTAAGGCGTGAAATGTCATTGCCCGCTCGAACACTGGGGTAATGGGTTTGAATCCCGCTCGAGGCATGGATATCTATGTGGGTTTATTTTGTGTGTGTAGGTAGCGGCCTAGCGATGGACTGATCCCCCATCCAAGGAGTCCTATCGACTGTGTACACGTTAAGAAACTGAAAAAGCGACCAAGGTCCACAAGGGCTGTAGAGCAATAAATAGACAGATTGGCGTCACTAGATTTACATTGACAAGTGAAGTCGAACGTCAGAGAAAGATCGAAAGTCTAGTTGAAGAAGTAAAAGTGGAAGAATCATTTGGAGAGAGACCGGCTCTCCCGCACTGATGATCCCATGAAAACGAAGCAGAAAAGAAAACCAACTTGGGGTTCACAGGAATATGCTTTAATGGTTTAAACCTACAAAATTCACGCTGATGACGATGATGATGATTCCTTATTAATCTAAACGAGCCGTGACATCAGCTTGGTGTAATGGAGTGTTGTCGCTGTTTCGAGACGCACAGCAAGGAGGCGCTCAGACGGCGCCAGGACGCAAACTGCGTCACTGCGTTGTATGTAACTCAGCCCCCGAACAAATCGAGAATCTATAATATACTGCAAAACCAGACAATTTGTTCAATTCATACATATCAGGCTATTTTCTTCATAGAACATCACCAAAGGCGTTTTAGTCTGTTTTTCTAAATGAGCTATTCAAAATAATGAGCGGAGTACAGAGGGGTGACATGGGGGGAGGCATCGTCTGGTGGCCCCAAGACCTCACACCACAATACCGATTCTAATTATGATCTACTGGCATGCTGTTTTCCAATCTGAGTTTAAAATAATACATATAATTTACGTGACCGCATCTGTGGCCTAGTGGTCAGAGTTGCTGCCTACAGATCTAGAGGTTCCGGGTTCGATTACCGGCACTACCAGATTTTCTGAGAAGTAGTGGGTCTGGAACGGGGTTCACTCAGCCACGTGAGGGTAACCTAGGAGCTATTTGAAGGAAATATCGGATCCGGTCTAAAAAACCGATATTAACGGCCGTGGGGATCCGTTGCGCTAACCACGTGACACCCTCTATCCGCAAAAGTTGGCACTAACTTCGGCGACAAGCGGCGGTAGCTTGGTATAGTTCGCTTGCGGACTACAGGCCACGGATATTGTGTGTTTTTTATATACATATAATGTACCTATCAGCACCACGTTCGAAACCTAAGAGTAGTATTTACAGCTTCTGTGCTAATACACGCCACTGTTAATAAATTGCGTGTCATTATCGTGCTACTCGTATAACCTGAAGACTATTTACAATTTATGTGCCAGTATTCGGCTATTATTTGCAATTTAATCACTATTTGCAATTACTATCGTGTTATTCGCATTCAGTCTGAGACCCTGAGAAGCTAAACTCACTATTTCCATTTGTTATATAGATATCTGATTCAAACACCGAAATGTGTCTCTTATTTCTTTAGCAAAATTTAATTTTAGACGTTGTTACGATCTCAGTTTTGTTTTGTCGCGTGTAGAAGTGTGACTTATAAGATGGGTTTTGGATTGGATGATTAGATTTATTGCATTTTATACATTCACAACTCGGGACTACAGGCAATACAGCGCTATCGCTATTCTAAACACATTACAGTTCACGGTTACACACGCACTAGGATTCTCAGCCTTCATTAGTCTTATCCTGGCAACGGATTTATAGCAGTTTCCCTGTAATTTCAAAACACAAATGAAGTCTTCTTGCCACAGTCTAATTCCTTTCTTGCCATTTCTTCTCGATCATCTTCGACTGCCCTCTCCAGAACTCGATCCAATTCTAATTCTAGCTGCGTGAGATCCTCGTTATATAGCCTCGGGGAGGACCTCACGGAAAACGCCCTCTTTTATTGTTAAAGAGCGTGTTTATAGCTCCGTTTCCTGGCAAGAGATGTCCTACTGTTACGCGCGTTTGCTTCTGCGGGAATGTGTTTAGCGAGTCATTGTCTATCAATGAATATACACGTTACAACATTGCTATCGTTTAATTAAATGAAGATAAATCACGAGTTTATATGCGTCACACACAACATAAGAACTCTACACCATAACAAGACTTCGCACACAACCCAAAAAACCATCTGAGTGCTGGAAACAGGGTGCGTCAGTTGTAAGAAGAATAAATTCTAACTAATTTTAATGAAAGTAGCCATCATGACAAGGCACGTAATAGATCCAACATCAGAGGACGCGGAAGAACAACAAGACCTTCAAAAGTGAAAGTGCAGTCAATGTGATGAGTTGAAGTTTAATTCATGAACTTTTTAACCAAGTGGTAATAATATAACTAGTTACAGTGAACTAAATTTTAAATTTTAAATTTTAACATTTGTATTTTTAACTTATATTTTAAAAGAAGAACTTGACACATATTATTGAGCGTGGACCTGAACAGGATACAGGATCAAAATAAGTGGAAAAACGAATGTGACTGCGTGTGATTGTGCAACTGTGTTCGTACACCTGAGGATGACCTCTTGAGGTCGAAACATGTAGTGTGACAGTAAATAAAAACGTGTTGTGTGGTCGGTAAAATTAACTCTAATATTAATTTTAATGAAGTTCGGCAATAATTGGAACTAGTTTAGCCAACTTTTAGAAAAATAAACTAGAAAAAGGAGTACAGTGCAGCAATTACGGAAATGTATTTCTACCTACTGATGGACTTATAGGGTCGAAACATGTCGCAGAAGTAACATTTATGGAAAATAACAACGTAGAACAGTCGGTAGTCCTAGCAGTCCATGAGCGCGATAAGACGTTTCACCCTTAAGACTGCCCCAAACAAGATTTAATTATATTAATGTATTTTAATTTTTTTCATTATCAAAACACGCACCCATACGCCTTCATGGCGTAGTGCTTAATTAGTTAAGCACAGGGACAACTTTACCTTACCTTATCAAAACACGCAACGTGTTCCTCACAACGTTTTATATCATGGTAATTAGATGACAGGGACAGAAGGACAGGGGCAAGAAACAACAAATCTCATCTCCTGTCATTAAGATGGACGCTCTGTGGGTTTAGATCTATCCAAGGTAAAAAGGTAAAGTTGTCCCCGTGCTTAACTAATTAAGCATTACGCTGTGAAGATGTGTTCTGGGTAGTGGATTGTATAGCTCCACGTGTCCTTCACTTCGGCTCTAGTTGGATGTGAGTAGTCAGCTTCACGCCCCGGACCCATTACTCCCAAGGATAGAGTCCCCGGTACCCACTGCATAAGTCTGGACGATGTGGAGAAGAGAAATTTCTTTACACTTCCGGGACTCGAAATCCGACCCCTCATTCGAAAAGTTCTGATAAATAATCTCCGATAATTTCAGTTTGACTTTTATAGTAGTGCCATTATTGTGGCATTTCTCGTGCAAATATTACGGCCGAGAAAGCCATAATGTTTCTATGGAAATATGTTTATAATACACGCAAAGCAAAGGAAGCGGAGAAATGAGTTCTACATGCTTAGAGTAGTGTGATTAACACGTGGCTACTGCGTGTAGGCCAGTCATTTGCTTTGACGTTAAGAAAACTCTGTTCTTTCCTACAGAGCACATGTATGCGTTTATTAAGATTCTAAAAACAAATAAGAACTGTATCCCTAAACATCATTAGCCGATTGGTCAATTGTGACAGTGGAGCGGGATCTCAGTTTTAAATATTATTTAATGTACTTCATGCTTTAAAGCGCCAAAGATTGTTCTTACTGTTTTCTACTCGGAATTCTGTTAAGGAGCTTCAAGGTAAAGCTGTCTGTCCCTTGCCGAGAATCGAATCCCTAACTCAGATCGTCCAGCCAATAATCAGCCCCGTCTCCCCGTAGTTCAAGTTATATAACTTAAGAATCAATCAAACAACATGACATAATTTTCAAAGATAATTTCCTTTATTCCCTTTGTTACCTTCCAGTCATTCATTTTGTAACCTCTGTACCGGACCTTTTAACCACGCTTACATCCCCTTCTAAGGGACATTTTTAATTAATGTACGAAGACAAAAATGGTATTAAGGTTTCGCTTTTATCATAAAAGAGTATAGCTCCATTTACCCCACATTTTAAAAGCCAAAACAGAAAAACTGCTAGGAGCAAAGGAACAGAAAATCATGAATTAAATCCTTCTTGAATGAAAATCAGGGGGTGGTGTGTATGTGGGGTGTGCGTGTGTGAGTGAGAGAGAGAAGTTGGGCAAGAGGGGAACGAATATAGCTGAACTTTTCTGTAGTTCACAAAAGAGAGAGACAGAGAGACCTGCAGCCAAAGCTTGGGCGCCATGAGAGATCAATACGACTGCAGCGCCGGGCGAGGCCCTCAAGAAACACGGCACGTTGACACAGAAGTAGCCCTGTCTGCAGTGGAAGGCGTACACCGTGTCTGGTCAAAGGCTCGAGTGGTACGTCTCTCTGCAATTCTCATTAGCATTATCTCACTAACCGGTTGCCTAACTACCAAACATGATTTTTTATTTAACGACACTTTATCAACTGCAGTAGTCACAATTACCTCACTTTTGGATGGAAGATGAAAGCAACAAGTTTCTCCAAAAGACTAATAAATATCTACCGCATTACATATTATCACATCCCAGAGTACAGTAACGTTCAAATACTTTGACCACGGGTCTAACTTAAAAATATGACAGGAACGCTTTCTTCAATGTCCTGTAGGATTCATCGTTCATAATCATTATATTGTGTCAACGCGGCCTCCAATCCAATGGGTAACGGGCGCTCTTTCACAGGGGTAAAGCGGCCGGGTCGTGGAACTGACTACTCACCTCCAAATATTGCCGAAATCAAGAATACGTGGATTTATACATTCATTCCGCCATACGTCTTCATGGTGGAGTGCTTAATTAGTTAAGCAAAGGACAACTTTACCATGACGGCTAAGAGCCGGAACACTGGAACGAATAAACGCAGCCACTGATAGGCAACGGCGCGGTAAACAGGTGTCCACTGCAACGAATAAGCACGCAATAATAGAGGACGTCGTGTTTCCTATGCGACGATCGATAGGCAACGGCTCTGTAAACACGCTCTCGCTGCAACGGTTATGCACGCAATAACAGAAGAACCGTCGGAAGCGATGATTTTTATGGGGTCCGTGTCGAGGCTACAAAGTGATGACGATAGCAGGAAAGTAAGCCTCATTCGTGGCGGTCAGGCCTACGACCGTCCAACTAACTGCAGTTTCATAGTTACATAAGTTAAGGTGTAACCTGCTGCACCAGCCTGCATTGTCAGAAGAACCTTGTATTTCTTGTACAGATGTTACTTAGCATAGCACAGTGACACTCAGAGTCCATAGTGACATGGACGCCGTGACAACGCGGATATACTCGTGTTGAAACTGCGGTGCAACAAACGTAGCGCCTGCATAGAGAGGCCGGCCCCTGTACAGTGCAGTACAGTGCAGTGACACAGAGCCCATAATGACCTGGACGCCGTGACAGCGTGGACATACTCGTGTTGAAACTGCGGTGCAACAAACGTAGCGCCTGCATAGAGAGGCCGGCCCCTGTACAGTGCAGTGCAGTGACACAGAGCCCGTAGTGACCTGGATGCCGTGACAGCGCGGATATACTCGTGTTGAAACTGCGGTGCAACAAACGTAGCGCCTGCATAGAGAGGCCGGCCCCTGTACATTGCAGTGCAGTGACACAGAGCCCGTAGTGACCTGGATGCCGTGACAGCGCGGATATACTCGTGTTGAAACTGCGGTGCAACAAACGTAGCGCCTGCATAGAGAGGCCGGCCCCTGTACATTGCAGTGCAGTGACACAGAGCCCGTAGTGACCTGGATGCCGTGACAGCGCGGATATACTCGTGTTGAAACTGCGGTGCAACAAACGTAGCGCCTGCATAGAGAGGCCGGCCCCTGTACATTGCAGTGCAGTGACACAGAGCCCGTAGTGACCTGGATGCCGTGACAGCGCGGATATACTCGTGTTGAAACTGCGGTGCAACAAACGTAGCGCCTGCATAGAGAGGCCGGCCCCTGTACATTGCAGTGCAGTGACACAGAGCCCGTAGTGACCTGGATGCCGTGACAGCGCGGATATACTCGTGTTGAAACTGCGGTGCAACAAACGTAGCGCCTGCATAGAGAGGCCGGCCCCTGTACATTGCAGTGCAGTGACACAGAGCCCGTAGTGACCTGGATGCCGTGACAGCGCGGATATACTCGTGTTGAAACTGCGGTGCAACAAACGTAGCGCCTGCATAGAGAGGCCGGCCCCTGTACATTGCAGTGCAGTGACACAGAGCCCGTAGTGACCTGGATGCCGTGACAGCGCGGATATACTCGTGTTGAAACTGCGGTGCAACAAACGTAGCGCCTGCATAGAGAGGCCGGCCCCTGTACATTGCAGTGCAGTGACACAGAGCCCGTAGTGACCTGGATGCCGTGACAGCGCGGATATACTCGTGTTGAAACTGCGGTGCAACAGACGTTGCGCCTACTTAGAGAGGCCGGCCCCTGTACAGTGCAGTGCAGTGACACAGAGCCCGTAGTGACCTGGATGTCGTGACAACGCGGATATACTCGTGCTGAGACTACGGTGCAACAAACGTAGCGCCTACATAGAAATACCCTCCCCTCCTTGGCCGAAGAGGAGGCCCAATTTCGAAACACGTACATGTCTAGGAGGGAATAAAAATTTCGGTCATGGATCTCGTAGAGATTGAAGCCAAAAATGACTGTGCTGGCGAAGGCCAGCAGCAATTTAACCAACAGAGTCAGCCTCAAGGTGCGCGTGTGTGGAGGGAAGGGCCAATTAGTTGAGTGAGAGTCAGCAATGTCACTCCCCCAGTACGGTAGGTGTAAGCGGTACTAGTCAGATCCCTCTTCTTGCTGAAGAGGAGGCTCCTTTATAAAACATGCAAAAGCCCTGGGGGGGGGAATATGTCCATGGGTCAACCAAAATTTACTGTGCTTGCGAAGCCCAGCAGTAATTTACCCGACTGGACTTGGTCTTGGTGCCAAGATGAACTGATTGGTGGTAAACTATCACCCGTAAAATGACTCTGAGTCTCTCAGTCAGTCTGAGGTCAAGAGACGTAGGTTATTAATCTAGAGTCTTGCACAGCATTGTTAGAGGCCGTTACCCAACAACGACAAATGAAAACTTAATCCTTGCAGTAGTTATTTGCAGAGCGAGTACATTAGTGACAATGTTGCGAGTTTAAAGCCTTCAATAAATCCAGTTATCTATCCCAACTCTTATCTAGTATCTAACATATGATTATATGGCCCATGAGTTTGATATGACGTTTTACATAAACCATGAAAGAAATAATATAATTTATGGAAAGAAAAAACAGAAGAAAGAGACCACAGGGATGACCAAGGCGTAGATGGATGGACAATATTAGAATGGATCTCAGAGAGATATGATGGGATGGTATGGATTGGATAGATCTGACGCAGGATAGGGACCAGTGAAGGGCTCTTGTGAACACGGTAATGAACCTTCGGGTTCCATAAAATGCTGGGAAATTCTTGAGTAGTTGCAGAATTGGCGGCTCCTCAAGGAGGGCTCAGCTCCGTGAGTAAGTCAGAAAAAATATTCAGGAATGGAGTAAAACCATGCATTACTAATTACTACAGGATTCTGACGATGGTGTATAACACACAGAGATATTGGGTTTTCGGACTTTATCCACCGTCCTGGTTTTTAAGATAACTAACAAAAACACGACGTTTCAGAAACTGGATCTGTTTCCGTCCTTAGGTGGGAAAAACACCTATTCTGTTGGGTCCGTTAGAAAGACTGGACAAACCGATGTCACAAAACATGAAGATTATAAATACCTGAGACCAGGCTAAGTCCATAAGAGCTAATAAGAAAAATATACATAACAGATTGTTCCAAACACATACAAGCATGGAACCAGGATAGATAGAGCCGTAGAAATTTATGCCACGAAACCAAATTAATAACCAGGTCCATGACCCTAAAGCATGGAATAGAAAGGAGAACTAGTAAAAAGCTAATAGTGTCTAACTAGCGTCAACAATGGAGTTAGACACTAGTTAGACCAGGACGATGGATAAAGTCCGAAACCCCAATATCTATGCATGTATTACTACTTTGAACCGAAACGTCGAAGGTACGAAAGGAATGGCGAAGATGGAGGCTATGTCTTATTCTGAGACAGAGTGTGTTTTAGGTTGATAACAGAGATGGAATATGTTTTATAGCGAATAGCACAGCAGCATAATCCGTAAGGCAAAGTAAGACTCCCAAGGGGACCTTTCAGCAAGAACAAAGGAAGGAAATGGCTAAGGAGCACGGGTCTTGTATCATGCTCTGAGTTTCACAGAAGTCAGTAAAATGCCAGAGGTAAATTAATTTTCACAGAAATGGTTCTGGAAATTCAACTTTTAATGTTACTTGAGATGAAAGTCTTTAGTTTCACTGTTTGTTAACGAGCAAGAGATTCAAGACATCCAGGCACGCAACAAATTTAAATTAACTATTTAAATTACTAATTAACAACTTCAAAGCAAACAGCCTTTTTATTCCAATCTAGAAAGCATTTCCACTACCGACGTTTCGCTGTAACCATCAGGAAGTACATTCCGGTCTTCGATTTTCTTCTTGCACTAAATATGATAATGATTTGGCAAAACTCGTATACTGTTAACTTCATCAGGTCGTCGAATATAGACATAGTACTCCTATATACTGCAATAGCCGGTCACAGTGGCCAAGCGGTCAAACCATGAACTGTCTTCGCCCTCTCAAACACGGGGATCGTGGGTTCGAATCCACTCAAGGCATGGATGTCTATGTGTGCATTTATTCTGTTTGTGTTGTCCTGTGTGTAGGTTGCGGCCTTGCATGGACTGATCTCCCATCCAAGGAGGCCTACCGACTGAAAAGCGGCCAAGGTCTACAAGGGCTGCAGCACCATATATAGATATCCTACATTAACATATTTCATGACAGGTGTAATGATGTTTCCTTTAGCATGTGTGAGTTCGAAATTCACTTCAGGATAAGTTATCATACTGTGGCAAACAAACCCGTTGCTAAACGGTGACTCTGTAAACAACAGCCGCTGCTATGCAATAGGCGAATAAGCAAACACCCGTTTCTATGCAAATTTTGAGATATTATTGGAAGCGGCGTTCTCTATGTGATTCGTGCCGAAATGTTATAAGCAGGATCAGCCTAGTTCGGGAGTTAAAGACTTCTTAGCAGTTCAAATGAGTGAAGTGACATGAAATAGCTGGTTCATGAGTGAGAGAGTTCATTTGTTAGTTGTCACTTGGAAGTTAACGTGTGAGGAGAAAACTAGGAGGTTGATGTGAAATGGCCGCCAATCTGGAACCCAGTTAGTCGAGTTGTCAGTTGACTAGAGTTCTGCATGTGTGGCTGTAACAAAGAGGACCTGAATGCGGGAAGCTAAGAATCTCCCGCGGTAGAAGCCGTTGCCAGGAAACGGCTAGTGGAGACTGTAATAGACTCAGGACACTAGTCTGTGTGTGTCAGTGATTCGCAAAGTGTAGTTCCGAGTGGCTGTATACAAGTGGTCAATAAATTCATTCACCAATCCATATCCCGTCTATAGTCACATAACCCCTCAATCGTGACAATATTAATCTTCTATTAACTAACCCCCATTTCCATTTATGATAAGAAATAGTGTGAGCGCCTGCAAAATTAGAAACATTGATTTATTAGTACTGAGGATTCAAATGTTTCGCTAATAATTTTATAAAAGTACTATGTTCACTATCTGATATCACACCTACTTGTTCCACAAATGCAATTAAGTTTTTCCTTCAGATGTGTGGAAGGGGAACATACATTTCATTTTGTCTCTTTTCATATTCTCAGTGGTGTGGGAATGAAGATTGGCAGGGCAAGCCGAAGTACCCGGAGAAAACCTGCCCCAGCGCCATTTTGTCCACCACAAATCCCACTTGACCAGACCCCTGGATCGAACCCGGGCCTTCGCGGTGGGAAGACAGCGACTAACCGCTTGATCTACGGTTCGGCCTTGATTTTGACTATACATAAGAACACAAAATAAATAGGATTTTTTTTTTAATTTATTTGGGTAAAATCGGCACTTGCACATAATGACTGAACACGAATTCCGGCTTGCTCACAATTGCGATGTGTCATTAAATTTCCGCCAGTGATGAATCTCCTCTCGGCACTCAGCCAGGTTTCAAAATGTATATACCCCGTGGTCGCTAGACTTTCAGAGAAAACACCATAAATTCTTAATTTCATAGAATCCGGATTCTGTGACTAGGATACTGGAACTGAGGTTTGGAATCTCGCTTCACGGCATCAATATGTACCCACTCATCTTGTGTTGTTCTGTCCATACAGACAATTGTGACTGGCGCAACTCCACCGGAAGGAGTTATTTGACAGGGTTGAGACTTCCTAACGCCGTTAAATAAAAGAAAAAATAAAAATAAGAAGGGAAAGAAAGAATGAGAAACGAGGAAACAGAAAATAAAGGAGTAAAAATAGAAGGTACTTCGCAGGTGCATGAAGGATCGTAAGGAAACGTACGCAGGAGCTGAAGAGAATCGTAGTGTCCTTTTTTAACGCATCCAGGACCTTCGCTACGATTGTCTCTGTATATAAGGGCACGCCCTCTATTAATTTCCTGCACAATTTTATGGTGAAATTACTCTCCTCGGAGGGGGAGGGGAAGTCTAAACAAGAGGAGTAAACAACCAACTGCAAGGTGTGTTGACAAAACGAGATATGTTACAAACAAGAGCTGATGGCCGCTGCAAAGCGGTTCAACAAAGCACATATCGGGTCAGAACTACGACACATACATCTTTGTCTGTTGGTAACGCTCGTAGACCCTCAGCGAATGTGACTCAAAACGTATTTTGCTTATCACTGACTTTCTGTATAAACAAGAAAACAAACTCCGTGGCTTGAGTCCGCAAGAGAACTGTGCCGACCGAGAGACCGCAGCTTGTCGGCGAAGTTAGTGCCAACTTTAGCGGATAGAGGGTGTCGCAACGAATTCCCAAGGCCGTTAATTTCGGTTTTCTAGACCGGAGACTTTGTATACATTAAATATAATGAATATCTTTAGACTGAAACATAAATGATGAGATAACAGCGGACTACGGAACAGCAGAACTGTTAGGCACAATAGTTTGGTAAATATTGGTGTCAAGGCCGTGTTATTAATGTTATCTCTGTTAACTACCGGTTACCTCTCCAATACGCTTGGACCAAATGACGGATTTCCATTAAACATGGTACCAATATCATGACAATAATAATCATCTCACCTTAATACCTTTCCAATTTCTGCTATCAGTAGATGTTCAAGCCATGCAAGCTTCTGAGGTGGGGGAGACACCAGGCATACTATGCAACATTCGTGATTCACCGACAAGCGGCGGTCTCTAGGTCGGTATAGTTCGCTTACGGACTCAAGCCATGGAGTTTGTTTGTTTGTCTTCTATGAATACGTTACCATGGAAATGTACAATTTGTATTGTAGTCAAGCAACAAACTGTTGAAATTTGACAGAATTATACGTCAAATGAGGGGAAATATGTCTAATCTCGGTATCTCGTGCGTAGGATTGAACCCTTTCAGTGTCCGTCAACACATTGTTCAAGGAATAGCTCCACTTATTGCTCATTAAAATAAGACAAATTCTGGAAACAAATACAAATGAAGGATGATTCCTTACGAAAGCTATAAGGAAAATTTTAATAAGGCTTCATATGAAGCAGAAACGCCAAATTATAGATATCACCATCTGGATATGGGTGACGTGGTTTCCAAATCTCCACGGCGACCACCCAGAAGGTGAGTTTCCCTACCATAGTGATGAGGAATCAGGTAAAAACGACGCAGCTTCTGGGAAATTCATCGACAACAATAATCTGTGTACTAAGAATTCAGTTTATCTAAACTATCCTCGGAGCCCGCCATCTAACATTAATCTTCTTTCGTAAACTTTAATTTGAATTTAATTAACTTTATGTTTGCATTGTAATTAAGTCCACAGTCGAGTAGTTAAGCAACAAGAGGAACGAAAATGACGGTATGATAAAAAATAGAAGTTAGTGGTCCAGCACTGCCCCGCGCATGTTCCTTTACGCCCTCGCACCTCTAGAATGAAGAAAACACACACCCTCAGAATCTGCCCCTCCTCCAAAACGAATGGCATTCAAGGCTGGGAAATTGGCGAAGATAATCGTTAATATTCCCTCCTCCTTTCTACTTCCTTCATTCCGCTACGGGAGACGTCACATGATGGCGGGGGCACGCGGTAGCGTAGTTGGTTGAGGCACTATACTACAAGTCGGAAGGTCGCGGGTTCAAGTCCCGATGAGGTCACTGATTCTTTTTAATTGACCTAATCCTTCTGGCCACACTATGGCCCTGGCGTTGACTCAGCCTCTAACAGAAATGAGTACCAGGAATTAATTAAATAATTTTCCAGGAGAGTAAAGCGCGGCCGGCGCGTAAGGCTGACAACCTTACCGCCATCTTTGAGCCGATTGTCTAGATACTGTGGGAGCCTCAACGTCTCACAACCCTATGGGCCTTCACTGCCTGTTACAGGGATAGCTTTACTTTTTTTTACGTCACATGATGGCTATTGGGAAGTTGCCAAGCAATTCCAAGTGCATGGAAAGGTGCGCTTTCTCTTGTAGAGTAATATCGAAAGAACATAATTGCTGAGAGAGTTGAAGCTCTCACGACGGTGACTATGAAGGTTACTCTCTTCTCGAAAGAGACTCTGTGCAGTTTATATAGCCACAAATGAGTCGGAAGCATAATCTATCAAACCACACGGCTTCATATCCTGTACAATGGATATTGGAGGCTATTTCCTAGAGGGCAAACAGACAGGGCCGTGAAGATGAACACTCACCATCATCTAGTGCTGAGGTTAAGAGAGATGGAGCTATAGCTCCACCCCACAATATATCTTCATGGTACGGTAGCTAATTAAGCCCAGGAATAGCTTTACCTTTACCTGGGGGAATGGAGCTTAGGCCAATCGACGGTAGGCTGTGTAGCAGGGAGGGATTCATGCAAGTAACGTAACTAATATTAGAGTCAATTTTACCGACCACACAACATATTTTTATTATTATTACACTACATGTTTCGACCTCAAGAAGTCATCCTCCGGTGTACGAACACAGCTGTATAATTACACGCAATGACATTCGTTTTTTCACTTATTCGATCCTGTATCTTATTAAGGCCCACGATCAATAATAAGTGAAAAGATGAATGTCATTGCATGTAATTATACAGCTGTGTTCGTACACCGGAGGATGACTTCTTGAGGTCGAAACATGTAGTGTAATAATAATAAAAATATGTTGTGTGGTCGGTAAAATTGACTCTAATATTAATTAAATACACAACAGGATGCAAGAACAACTAAAGTTATGTAACTGTTAGGCCTAGAGACGTTCATATATTTAAATTTTAATATAACATAAATAACTCTGTCAAACAACAATTTGATTTCTAATAATTCAGCCTTGAATGATCACAAATTCAAATAAAGTTGTTTTGTTTGCAGTTATAACTCATTTGCAACATTTCAGAAGATTTGTTTTGAAGAATAAAGTGTTAGGGATGCGGCCCGGATTATCGTGTTCAGTGGCGGGAGCTTACGAATACAGTGATGAACCTCTGGGCTCCATACAAGACAACCAAAATCTTGACCAGCTGAGCGAATATTAGCTTCTCAAACACTTTTCTCCATTGAGTTAGGTCTGAAATTTATTACGAAATTCTAGCGTGTATATTTAAACACAAACATGGAAGTAACCGAAAAAAAGTACAATTATATCAAATGTCACAGTAAGCAATGTGTAATCATTACTAAATTCCCGTTACATTATTCTAACTGAAGTGATTTTCTGTCTTTGTTTAATATTCGAAATAATTAAATTGCTTTTGGGGTTATATTATTTATTAACATTCCTTCAACCAATTCACACAGGTTAGGGTTGACAAAGGTGACATGTAGTCTTCCGGTATTCGTCTCATGAAACCGAGAAAAGCCACACAAACCGGTGGTCCAGCCGAAAGTCGAAGTAGATACCTCCTGAAAACAACTGCACAATTTTACCATACAGCAGTCTGCTCCATCTGGTACAAAAAATTTCCGGATACAGAACTGCCCTAACCACCTACCATAAAATGTAGGTGGATCGGTCTAGCATTCTTGTGGCAAGATGAGCAGCTGCAATGAATGGCAATGACGCGTTCAGTGAATTATATTTGCCAGTTACTTTCAAGTAACACAGGGTAGTATCGACTCTGACGTCATGAGGACGGTCAAGCTACAAATAGGACCAGCCGCACCAAATATTAATGTTGCAGCTTTGACTCTAGCCGGCACGCGCATGCGCACCGCTCTGGTGACAGGACAACCGTGTTCAAAGCTGTGTATAGGTGTTCGCTGAACTACGTCATCACGACACGTGTCAGAGGAATTGTGAAACCGAATCAAGCATCAACTGAAATATGAATAATGACATATCAGTTCTTCTGGCACGAAATCCGACTTTTTCAGGACGATGTAAATTTAAATAGCAGTCTTCTGGATTGACGTCGTGTGGTCTCGCTCGCGGTCATCAACATTTCACGGGAATGTACTGCCTCTATCCACACAGCTACACCCCAGAATAATACTTCATTTCGTTTTTAATCACCCCCCACACACACACACACACTCAAGGTCAGGGTACTTTATTCCCAAGCAAATCCACTATTTATTTATGTATACGTATTCACAAAACAGGACCGCCTCTGTGGTCTAGTGGTCAGAGTTCCCGGCTACAGATCCAGAGGTCCCGGGTTCGATTCCCGGTGTTACCAGATTTTCTGAGAGGTAACGGATCTGGAACTGGGTCCACTCAGCCTTGTGAGGATAATTGAGGAGATATTTCAAGGAAATAGCGGTTCCGGTCTAGAAAACAGAGATTAACGGCCGTTGGGATCCGTTGCGCTGATCACGCGACACCTTCTATTCGCTAAAGTTGGCACTAACTTCGCCGACAAGCGGCAGTCGCACGGTCTGGACAGTTCGCTTGCGGACTATAGGCTACGAAGATTTTTAATACACATTCATAAAACGACGCTGTCAGAAACTCGGGCGGCATACTCGTATAACGTCGAATTACATGATAATTGGTAAATAATTCATTGGAAGTGCGTGGATCGAAGCGGTCCTGACCTAGTTTCAGGCGCAATTCCAGTTATGTTCCTAGACAGAATGAAGAAAACAACAAAGCTTCGATGAGGGTCTCCCGAATATATATCAGGAATGTTACTCTCTCGGGCGCGACTTTCGATCATGGACGTCTCATTTCTCCAGTTATTTTCCTCCGAGAAGTCTGTAGTATATTACAATATCGTACAATTCGCCTTCATATACGATGTATCAAGTTTATTCCCTCTATCAGACAACCACCCGCGCCCCCCTCCCCCACAGCCACAGGTGCCTCCGTGGATTCTGGAGTGGAAAGGCCTAGCCGTCTTATTTTATCAGATATTTGCTTCATTGTTTTTGTAACTACTACTTGGGCAATTTCCTTTGTTAACATGTTTATGATCCTTATATGTTTCATTTAATTAATTTAATAAATCAGTTTCCTCTAGGGGCCACTTAGTATGCGTGTGGAGGTTAGGTTCATTATACATGTCCAAGTTGACTTAACGTTTCCAATTTCTAGTCTCCGCGTGCTTGTGTCTCTCATGGGTGCTTAGTGTTGTACAACAAACAAACAAAAAACAAACTCCGTGGCCTGTAGTCCGCAAGCGACCGAGCGACCGCCGCTTGTCGGCGAAGTTAGTGCCAACTTTTGCGGACAGAGGGTGTCACTGTACTATTTCCAAAACTCTTTCATATATTTCACACGTCACTGAGGAGCTCCCAGCCTTGTTTATAGGTTCAGGGCGTCTTGGACGACATGTCGATAGATAATCTTGTATCCCCCTGAGGGATGGGAATTTCTATCCATATATCCTGCATTTATGATCAACTCCTATGAAGGAATGTGCCTTACTGCAGTGACCAGTGACTTGTGACATTGAACTGAAATATTCAGAACACAATTCACATTTATAACCGTCGTCTAAGGGCACAATTACTGCCACTTTCTGGACTGCTGATTCTGCAACCTTCCTCTCCCTATACTTCCGTGGCTGCATCTATAACAATTAGTTTACGGGTTGAAACCAGTATCCCAGGCATGGCGTGGAGAATGTGGCAAGTCACCTCACCAATCTCATGGACCAAGAGGTATTGCCTCAGCCTCAGGTTCCTCTGACCGTCGTCTTCGGTCTGGACCCCCAAGAGGTTTCGCGACCTCACCCCCCCCCCCGACAGCTCTTGCCAGCTTCAAGGAGGGGCGAATTCAACCATCGCCCTTCGCCTTTCGCCCTTTGCCCTCTTCTAGTAGATTGAGAAGACAACTAACGGCAAGGTGCCCACTCATACTCAGGTTGTGGGTTCGCCTCCCGAGGACTTCGGGGATTAGGGCCACCTGAAATATCTCGGCATCCGAATGTTGTACCACATACTCAACAGTTGCAGCTATTATGGAACATAGCAAGATTATACTTACGAGTTCACAGAACCCCAGCCAAAAGCACATTAATTTGGAGCATGCGTGCTACCATTAAGTTCACAGTTTTTTTACCTTTGCTGTTTTCTATAAAAAATATTGAAAATTAAAGTACGTAGCGCTAAATTTGACATTTTTGTTTGCCGAAAAAAATAGAATGGGGGTGTCTTTGAACAGGATGGTGACGGAAGTACTTGGACCCAAGACTGAGGAGGAAACTGCACAACTAGCAGCTTTATAAAGAATGCAGTCTTCTGGGATTTGGCACCGTGTATATGTGGTGTTAACCGACGTTTCGGAGGAACGTATCGCCCCCATCTTCAGGGTTGAAGAAAAAGTATAAGTAAATCTGCAAGCGACAACACCGTGAGACACGATAAAGCAGACTAAAGAGTATACCGTTAGAGCAGAGAGGGAAGGGGATGAACTGCAAGTNAAATAGAAGAGGATAAGATGGTAGGGACGTGCAGCTCACATGGGAAAACCCGAAGCAAAAAGACCACTTTGGAGCTCTAGGCAGAGATGAGAAGATAATATTAAAATGATTCTTAAAATAAATAGAATGAGAGGCTGTAAACTCGACTTATCTGTCTCAGGATACGGCCTAGATAAGGATTTCTGTGAACACAGTAATTAAATTTTGGGTTCGGTATGGGTGAGGGATTTCTTGCTCAGACAGATGAATACTTCCTTCTCGGGGAAGACTTTGATCCATAGAATTTGCTTTAACGTAATTTTAACTGAAATGCAAGTATTAATAATCTTGGGATAAATTTATCGACAAAACATCAGATACAGTGGCCCCGAGATGAAAAAGGAACGACTTAAAAATATTTGTACCCATTGTAAACTTGGCTAAGATTAACGCTGTGAATTTACTTCAGGTAACGTCTGATTTTTGACTCGTCACAATGTATGGTATCATCGATTCCGAACGAAAATTGTACACACTAGTATTCTGAAGCACTGGGTCATGAAGGGACTAAAGATAAGCCCATAAAATTTTATCGCTTTATACGCTCAGATTCCTAAATAAATTCATGCCTCAAATCAAACATCCGATATGTTTAATTGTAAATTTTATATATCATATTGGATTACTACAAGATGTGTCTATTTTCCGGGTTTTGTTTTAAGAATCGGACTTTTTAAAGAAGTTTCGTTTTCTTTAAATTAACGGCCGTGGGGATTCGTTGTTCTGACCACGCAACACCCTCTATCCGCTAAATTTTGCACTAACTTCACCGACAAGCGGCGGTCGCTGGGTCGGTATAGTTCGTTTACGGACTAAAACCACCGAGTTTTTTCTTTCGTTCTCTTTTCCCGAAGATAGCCGATTTTTTATTTTCTCTCAAATAAATTTATATCATGTTACTAATATATTAATCTCGCTGTATTAAACTCCGGTTAAGTAACGGTAAACTGTAGTAAAAGACAACACTGCAATCTATTATTACAGTATTATAAAGTAATACGTTCCTTCCTTTCGATGTTCTCTTATTTACAGTCGTGGTGCGGTAGCTGCAGTTTCATTGCATTAAGCGGTTGTCATCTAAGGAAAGATATCGCTTCGTGCATCATAAAAACCGATTATGGTTGCCTAGTAACCAAACGAAAAGACACAGAGATCACGTAAAATACGGGATCTCATATATAATGCTTCTTCCCTATGCGTGTCTTTTTCTCCATAAGAACAATGTTATTGTAATAGCTTATGATGCAAAAATACACGCATCAAAATGCCGTATGTCTTATATTATTTTTTTTATTATCTCTTAACCATTATAATTCTTTCTGTTTCGTTTCTTATTGAAGTGTTATTCTTCCACTGTTTATCTGTCTCCAGAAGAGTACACAGAAAGAAAAGAATGCAAAGAATCTATGTTTTATATGATTAACATCTCGTTGTTGACTGTTTCTTGCATGCTGCTGCTGCACTCTAGTGGTGTGACCTGTAACTTATGTCCAAGTACACTCCACTGGTAAGCCATTTTCTTTGCATCGGCTTCCGAAATACTCACTTCGCAGCAGCTCTCATGCAGGCGGCATGTTGCTTGTCTGCTACGTATTTTTAGATGCTCAACTCTTAAGTGCTCGTTTCTGCATATATATACGAATTTCTTTCTTACTTTCTGCTACTTTTGTATCCAAATTTCTTTGAGTTAAATGTTGCTTTACATGTGCTTGATTACATTTTTATATGCATTGTTTAGTGCTTGAAATAAGAAATATGTTAGTTATTAATATTGTAGTGAAGTGTCATAACTCGTTTACACAGTTACGTACAGCTAACACATAAGAATGCTTAGTACTTCGCTTCCCTCTTTATCTCATGCTCTCACGGTGAAGTCACTACGTTTGGGGATCTCTTTACACATACTCAGCACCAGAACTTACCATTCAATCAGATTTCCAACTAACTGCAATAATAAATCTCCTTTCAGTGACATCTGACGAACTTAATTTCTCATCATATTAGAAACTGTAGTTACTAAAGTTGTTTGTTACTTTTATACAAAATTACATTTGCATAGTTTACAAATTTCATGACGATCTTTCCATGTACTATGTCATTTAACGGCTCTGTCCGTATTGAAATTATGTTTCTAGATAACGTAATATTGTGGCATGTAGGCAACAACCGCGAAATCGGAAAATATACAACAGCCATTGCTAAGTAACGGCTCCTCAAACAAGCATGTTTCGAAGGAAAAAAAAATCACTGCAACAGAGGAACGGTGTTTTCTACGTGGTACGTACCGAAATGTTATAAGCAGGGCCAGTTAGTAGTTGGAGTCAGTCAGTCAGTGGACTGCTGAGGTTCAGTCGTTGTGAGCTGTTGCTGTGAGAAGCTGGTAGCTGAGACCGGGAACAGTTCGGGAACCCAGAAATAGGGGAAAGAGTGTCAATGAAAGCCGCTTCCAAGCAACTGCTACGAAGGTGTGACTATGGACACTACTGTGTGTGTGTGTGTGTGTAACAGTGAACTGTAAAGTGTAGTCACGCACTATATCAAAGAGTCCAGTAAATCCGAACATTAATCCAAAGCCACATCTATGGTCACACTACATAAACAACGTGACAATATCAAGGCTACATTTTTATGCTTAACACATTTCCCTTTTCTACTGATTCTCATTTGTCTAGTCTACGACATGGAAAATTAAATTCCGTGGTGAGGGCTGACTTCACTAAGTTTAAGAAATACTATCGGGAGCGAGACATATGGGATGCCGAGATGAAAACTGAAGGTGGTTAAGATTAAGGGTATTCTAAGAACAACACATACAGTACATTAAAAAATTCAAGTACCACAATAAATAAAAACTGTGTGAACGAAATATGAAATGAAAGTAGAAAAACATATTACAGTTATTCAGACGTACATGCTTTATACTAGATATTGACGAATATTAAACATTTTTCAGACATACCAGAAACACGTGAATGCTGACTAATTACATAAGTACTGACACAAGCATTACATGAAAGCAGGATTTATAAATGGTGTCTTTCTATTTAGTAATAGTAGAATTAATTAATTATAAAAGCGGGTATGAGAGATTACTTTAGAAATTTATAAGGTAGTTCAGTGTTAATTGTGGAATTTCTATCATTTTTATTTTGAAATTTAAATTTAAATTAGTAGAAAAAGTTATTTTGTAGTCATAACAATTGTTATTATGCATTATTCATGTTGTTCTAGTATATATGCGAGAGATTATTATTGTACAATGTTAACTGTAAGCACAAAACATGGTGATACTCAATTCCAATTTCTGATCTAGATATAACTTGCAGGTTATTTTCAAATAATGAACTTTGTCTGTAAACTAAAAAGTTCAAAACACGTGATGTAAGCAACTATTTCTATACGTTCACTCAAAATTTATATTTTATTACATTTTGAATAAAATTATATGCTCATAGAAAAAAATTATGTTAATCGCAATGATAATAAAGATGCAGGGAAGTTAGAAAATATTATAATTATCCAGGGTAATAAGAAAGATGCGGTGGTTGCAGTAAAATTAATTAATTTGGTGTTCTCGAACACGTAACAATTGGCAGTTTGTTGTTGAGGCGTGATACTCTTTAGCAATGTGAACAACTGAAGGCAAGAATCACAGCTACTTTGAAAGAAACATTGGTTGCAGTTTCGGAAATGTTAAATTTCTTCTGCAGATTGTACTGAATACATAGACGTCATGTATTTAACATGTTTTTCCATGAAAAGGATCTCCTTGCTTTGTTGGTCTGAAATCGGAAACAGCGCCGTGACTTTAATACATTCCATTATATATACTGCGCGTGTTCTCTTTATGGTTCTGCAAATCATATATCTGTGTCAGTTCCGAAAGTCTCCAGTTTGTTTGCAAGTCAAATCAGATTATCTCATAATTCATGGACTCCATGTTAAAGTCATTTATGAAGTTTCTAAGAAACTAAAAGGCCGAAAATAAAAGGAATCAATTAGGTAAATAATCACCACATTTCAATTCCAAATAAAAATTTTAATTTCTTACAATGAAATGGCACATAAAGAAAAATATTTGGAGCACAGATGGGTACGATATACCATGTACCCTCGAAACTCATGTTTTTATTCTTAATTCAATTTAACTTTACGTGACGTGAAGTGTATAGTAAGAATAATAATAAACTGAAGGAAATGTTGCCAGCTGCTTCAAATGGAGAAGTGTATCGTGCAATACATTCTTTGATGAAGTGACTCGGGTTTTCCACAAAAGGAGAATTTCCCTTTTCCCAAGTCAATGAGTTCAAGATACGTTCAAAACAACGAATCTGAGTTTCGCATAAAACTAAATCTCTTCCGTAAAGCCTTGAAATGTAATTCAGTTGATACTGCTCTCATCATAACCACTTCAAAACCTGAATACATTTTACACCAATATAAATATTTATTACACAATATTTGCATAAAAATTTATAGTTCCTTTAGTAAGGATAAGAACACCAGGCGATGCAATGTGCCAATATTTGCAACTGCAAGTTAAAATAAAATTATAATTAATTCATATAATTTAACGGCTAACACTTGAATAAATGAATAAATATATAAGGGGTGGGCCTTCTCGGCCCTTGCACCGCTACCTACCGTGATCTACTGTGCTTCCCCTTAAGGCTAACACTTATGTTAGGCTTCACAAATTAAACAGTAATTCGCCATGCATTAGGATGAATTTGAAATACAGCAATGGAAATCTTGTCCTCACTTGTAAAATATGCATGGGAACTGGAAATTTCGTTGTCACGAAGTGACTCTTTGCGGAATAATGTGAAGTGCTTACGTTTCTCGGCAGAAAGCAAATGTTGTGCTAATGTTATGCATGTGTTGGCTCCAGGGCTCGGCGGATTCGAATTACTCGCAACCATCCTCCGACTTGTCGCTGGACGAGGAGAAGGAGACGCTGCGGCGCGAGAAGGAGCGGCAGGCTCTCAACCAGCTGGAGAAGGCACGGGTAAGTTGGACACTTGGCGCTGTGGCCAAGGTTAGGAAAGAAGAGGCAAGTGTTCTTATATATGAGGGAGATATGAACCTGTGCCAGCTGGAGAAGGCACGGGTAAGTTGGACACTTGGCGCTGTGGGCAAGGTTAGGAGAGAAGAGGCAAGTGTTCTGATATCCGGGAGATATGAACCTGTGCCAGCTGGAGAAGGCACGGGTAAGTTGGACACTTGGCGCTGTGGGCAAGGTTAGGAGAGAAGAGGCAAGTGTTCTGATATATGAGGGAGATATGAACCTGTGCCAGCTGGAGAAGGCACGGGTAAGTTTGACACTTGTGACCGTAAGGTTCGGATAGAGAAAACAGATTTTGTGATATTCAGACAATTAAAAATGAATTTATGAGACTGACCCAGTCAACTGAAATTAAGCTCCTGAAACTGTAGATGGATGTTTCGGGCATACGGCTCAATGTTCTAATAATCCGGTAATTACTGTTGATATATGAGTTTGAAAGAGTTGCTCGGCCAACTGCAGAACACAGGATCAGTTGGGAGCTAAGTGGACCCCGTTCTAAACCCACTACTTCTCAGAAAATCTGGTAGCGCCGGGAATCGAGCCCGGGACCTCTGGATCTGTGGCCAGGAACTCTGACCACTAGACCACAGAGGCAGTCCGATAAGACTATAACGAAATGTAAAATATTTTGGTATGGTATACAGGTCACTACTCCGGGGCCATGTGCCTGAAGGAGTTAACTCGGTCATCCGAAAAAGGCTTCAATGAGTTGGACACTTAAGACTGTAGGAAAGGTTCGGTCTGAACTTGACAGTGTTCAGGAACATATGTAATTGTTAGGTAGCTGAAAAGGAGAGACAGTAGCTGAGCTACAGTGTCTAATATACGAACTAACACTCACGATACGAAATATGTACTAGTGCTTATGTTATCAGCAAGGACAACAGGAAATTTAACGAAAGGATGAACAGTGATATCAGAACTAATAATACAAATCCCGCCGTCAACGCAACTATAATTTATTATCTTCCACTACATGACACTTATAGGGTCTGACCATGTAACATAAGTTAATAAATTATAGTTGCGTTGACTGCGGGATTTGTGTTATTAGTTACAATCACGCAACAGGATGCAAACATTAAAAACAGTGATGTCAGAATTATTAACTGGACAAACAAGTCTATGTGTGAATAGAAAACGCGATTTTCTCAGATGTAGCAACACAGAGAATTCTCAGTGCCATAATTACATTATAATAATGCGATCATGTGTAATGAGCTGTGGGTAAGTATCCTCAGAAAGCAGATCTTCAACGGTTAGAGACTCTTACGGCCGAACTCGTACTATCAGGTAGATCACACCTTTCCCTTTGCTCGGTTCCAGAATATTTACTATCCTCAATACTTAGGCCATGCCATAGCTCAAGCGGTTAGTTGCTGGCTTCCCACTGCTGCGGCCCGGGTTCGATCCCGGGTCTGGTCAAGTGGGATTTGTGGAGGAGAAAGTGGTGCTGGGGTAGGTTTTCTCCTGTTTCCCCTGCCAATCTTCATTCCACCATCATCATAATCACCCGGGGGAGGTACAATAGGCTAATCAGTGGCCGCCGTGCCGAGTGGACGTACCTGAACTCCACCCCCCCACTATGCGAATTAATTAATCCTAAATACTTAAATATTCTCATACAACTGACGACAAGTACCTACGTAAGTACATATATGAATTATTAAACGATTTACTTTCCTTATATTAATTTGGTGCTTGAAAATAAGTTCTCTGTTTGCTCTGGCATTGAACTCTCCTAGTTTTATCTTTTTCATGTGATACTTAGAGTTCTAGTTTCCCATAGAAGTTGTCGTTTATAACATTAGTTTTATTCTCGGCTGAGGAATGCACATTCAGGGCAATAGTATCACACCAATGACCCCTTAGCATCGCATAGAGCTCAGTGTCACCAACAAACTCTACACTCTACCCTAATTAGTCTGTTAGCACCTGCTCACGCTGGTTGCTCGCTCGCAGATTTCATTTCTTTTCTTCTACCCTGAAGAAGGAGGCGATACGTTCCTCCAAAACGTCGGTTACCACAATATCTAAACGGCGCCACATCCCAGAAGACTGCTTTCTTCATAGTCACCGCCGTGAAAACCTCAAAAGTTACAAACTCTATCCTCTTCACTGCTAATATCATTCACTTGTGTACGAAAAATCCTGTCCCGTAGTTATCGTCATTTTCCTTTCAATTTCCAGAGAAAAAAGCACAACCGCATGCTGGGTCAATGACATCACTGTCCCATCTGACCTCCTGTAATCCCACCAAATCTAAACTACACTCAGCTGTCTATAAAGACCCCTTACTTTCTTTGTGCCACATCTCATGTACAATTTCGGCTGCTTGGGTTTTTCTTCCAACCCTCAAGCTGCAGGACCACCCCTTGCCTGCTGTCAGTAGGTGCTTATTTAGCATATCCGGATCTACCCTTCATATCTGGAGTCCATTTCCTCCATCTGCAACCTGAGAATGCATCATGTCGTGATGACAAGAGATAGATTGTACATGCGAAAGCGGAAGTTTAAGTCCCATATCCTGATGTAGAAATAATCAAGAATGACCAGCGTCGGAAACAGTTCCTTCATGCGCAGAACACCGTGTTGGGTTACTGCGCACATCCTTTGTTCTAAGTTATAATTGTGTTTTCCTTCAGTATGTTGGTTCTAATAGGAAAGCTTCTGGCTTTTATCTGGGATTCTACCCGTTCCAATCTCAGCAAGAACATTGAATATTATGTTAAAGTTTCTTACGGTTTTCCTCAGTCCCACTGCGCAGATGCCGGAATAGTACCTCAAATTAGGTCACTTCATTTACATCCACATCCCTTTCGAGTCATCATTCCCCTACCATCCGTTATATCCTTTACAACTGACAGTGTCGTTAAACAAACCATAAATAAATACATAAAATTTTTATCTTTAAATCTTTCAGCAATTAAACCATTTTTATTTTGATATTTCATTTCTCTTTTGTTACCTCTCTCTTTAGTTTTAAACAGCGTAAACAGCAAAATGATTTGCCAAAATTCGACGCATAATTCTGGCACTTCAAAAGTATTTGTATGATGCTTTATGAGTCTTGAAGCTTCCATGGCAGTCCTTGTCCACTGTAGAGTTTTGCCAAGCATCGGTAATTTTTGTCATTTCACAATGGCGCAATACAGGAGGAAGTTATCTCAATGACCACCACAATCTCATAATGCAGTGCAAATAGAGTCAATTAGTTAAATTTGTTTCGTGAGACTTGAAATTTTATATGCTATAATTTTATATGTGGAAGCTGTTAATCATATAAATATTTACAAAGAAGGATATGCACTCAATCCTCCATGTCTCCGACAACATAAAATGAAACTTGGTATTTTTTTGCAAAAATTTTGTTTAGAAATGAAAAATTCAATTATGAACAGATCGATGTTTGTATCCATAAAAGATTCCTTTCATGAATCTTTACAGAAAATGTGGTATTAACTTTTTGCTTTTTAGGAACATCGCATGGAATTACGTTCTAAATATAATAACATTCGTCAGCTTGAGTTCTTCTTATATCGGAGTATTTAAGCATGGGTCGTCCAATATTCGCTGCACGATCTCTCCGTCACGACTGAAATAAACTTGTTCCTAATGAATCAGAATATCTGAATCCTGTAATTCTGAGAGACATGGGGTGCTCGTTATGTGTGTATAGTGTGTTGCAGCACAAACTGGCTCTGACTGGTTGCTTTCAGACGAAACCTGTGGCGTTTGCTGTGCGGACTAACGTCAGTTACGATGGTTCTGTAGACGACGACTCGCCCGTGCACGGCAGCGCCATATCATTCGACGTTCGCGACTTCCTTCACATCAAGGTAAGCAGAACAAGCAGTTGCGTGGTTCCCAAGAAAATATAAGGTGAACTCTTATCCAAACAATATTCTTAGAAAAAATGGGATCGAAGAATTTTCAGGTCCTTAAAATAAGTGTGAAAAAGATGAGTTCTAATTGCTAATTATAATTAATATTTTTAAAATTTCTGGACACACATCAGGGGCACGCGGTAGCGCAGTTGGTTGAAGCACTATGCTACAAGCCGGAAGGTCGCGGGTTTGTGTCCCGATGAGTTGGACTTTTTCAATTTACCTAATCTTTCCAGCCGCACTATGGCCCAGTGGTCGACAAAGCCTCTAACCGAAATGAATACCAGGAATCTTCCTGGGAGTAAAGGGCATCCGGCGCGTACGGCTGACATACTTACCGCCATCTGTGAGCCGATTGTCTAAACGAAATGTGGGACCCTCGACGTCTCACAGCTCTTTGGCCTGTTACAGGGAAACCTTTACCTAGACATACATTTTGAGTTTATTGTTTTTAATGGTGCAGTTTCTTCTTCTTTTATGTTCATGGCCCTCTTAATGAAATGATATATTTGTAATATTCCATAATACATTCAACACATTATAAATCTTTATACATGGTATGGATCCATATCGGTAGTTCAATAACAAAACGTATTCCTATATACAACTGTCTGATGATGGTCTCATACGACAGAAATGTGTAGCAGGTATAAAAAATCAAATTGTAAAACATTAAAACTGAGTATTTTGTTGTGTTGACGGTTAGCATAATTCCTATATACATCTGGAACAAACAACAGGATGCAACCAATGAAAATGCGTCATTGTGTTCACAAATGCCGACCGCTTTACTCTATTTCAATCCAATTCAATCTGCTCCACATATTCACATCATAAATTTTCTTTCAGATCACTTTTTAATATCATCCTCCCTTCTTAGTTTCCACCTCCAAGTTACTTTTTCCCCTTAGGTATTCGACTAAAATTGCTTATGCATTTCCATCTCACTAGTTATTTGTGCTTACTCCATCTTCCTTTATTTGATCACTCCAAAAAATATTTATCAAACAATCCAAATTATGAAAATTCTGATCAAGCTACTTTATCCAGCTTCCTGTTCAAAAATATTTTCCTCTACCTCCCGTTCTCGAACGTCCTCCACCTCCGTTCTCCCCGAAGGTTAGAGACCAAATTTTACAGTCATACAAAGCAACAGGTAAATATAAAGAAAGCAGTCTTCTGGGATGTGGTGCCGTGTGGATATTATGTTAACCGAAGTGAGCGAGGAACCAGCGTGAGCAGGTGAGAATAGACTAATGTCAGGCTGGTTCCTCGCTCGCCGATTTTCCTCCTTTTCTTCTACCCTGAAGATGGAAGCGATATGTTCCTGCGAAAAGTCGGTTAACACAATATCTACACGGCGCCACATCCCAGAAGATTTGCTTTCCTCATAGTCACCGCCGTGAAAACCTCAAATCTTACAAAAGATAAATATGTTGCTTTCGTATCTTAATATTTACATAATACGCGACAGAAAGAGAAACAAACTGAACAGAATGCTACTTAGAAAGTGCTATTTATCCTAGATATCTGAAATCTGCCACATTTATTAGCTATGTCCATTTCTAGTGGGGTGGGACTAAGTCCCTTGCACTGCGGCCACTTCTGGCCTATTGTACCAGCCCCAGATGACAGGTGAGGGTGATTGTGGAGCAATTGGTGGAATGAAGATTGGCAGGGGAAACCGAAGTACTCGGAGAAAACCACTTCGTCCATCTCAAATCCCACTTGACGAGACCAGGGATCGAAGCCGGGCCGCCGCGGTGGGAAGCCAGCGACTAACCGCTTGAGCTATGGCGCGGCCTGTAGCTATGTCCATACTGTGTAATACAAATAAGACAAGGAAAGTCAAACAGTAAGTATTCAGTTGTTCCAGTGACCTTTGCTACGAGGTAGAATTGAGACGTGCAGTAAGTCGAATATGGCCTCCTCTCTGACACACGTTAGAACGCGGGCCCAGAAGCCATACTTGACATTATTCGAAGAGAATATCCCATGCCCCTAACGAGATTTGAACCTCGGCCTCTATATGGTGTCTGACACTTCCGTATTGGCATGCCACGAATCACAGATTAATGACTAGCAAATCCGTCGATATTTAGTCGGGAGATTGTTACGGTTATCAGCACCATACTTAGATAAACCGAACTTGTTTCACTGTGATCTTTTCTTATACATTAATAAGAAATTCATTCACACTTTGTGATCACGTTTTCATGAAATATGTATTTTATGGACTTGCAAAGATCTAGACAAATAGCTACATTTATACGGTATTCCACTAAACTGTATCTCGGCCAAAATGTGCATATATCTTGTACAAATCAGAGTTATTACACATGAAGCATATTGAACACACAGTATAAAAAAAACCGTGGTTGTAGTCCGCAAGCGAACTGTACCGACCGAGCGACCGCCGCTTGTCGGCGAAGTTAGCGCAAACTTTAGCGGATAGAAGGTATCGCGTGGTCAGCGCAACGGATCTCAACGGCAGTTAATCTCAATTTTCTAGACCGGCCGTCTCTTTTCGGTTCTCTAGACCGGAGCCACTACTTTTCCATTCAAGTAGCTCCTCAATTATCCTCACGAGGTTGAGTGGACCACGTTCCAGACCCACTACTTCTCAGAACATCCAATAGTGCCGGAAATCGAACCCGGACTTCTGGATCTGTAGCCAAGAACTCTGACCACTAGACCACAGAGGCGGTCGAATACAGTATTTGTGCATTAAATTACTGATATGTACTTTAAGCAAGGAAGACCAATGTCTCAGGGCACATCATGGCGCATGTTGCTTAATTAGACCATGCATAGAGAACACTTTAGGGCAAGTGTCAGGTCTTAAAAGAATAAATCTGCTTTCGTGAACAAAAATGTAATTCTCATCCAAACATATCCAAATACATTAACATTAGTTAACATTAGTACTAGTTACAAAAGTATCTCTTTGAAACAGAATTTTGTTTACCCATGATTCCCAGTGGCTGAACTAATTTGACTATTATTTGGAAGCACAGCTCATTCGTACTGCTCTTGCCACAACCGCCCCCACCTGCAGACGCTGTATTCGCTTTTGGAAACCTTGTCACAGATGACGGATCTGTCACCTTAGCGGCTGTCACTCCGTGCTCGTGGTCAATAATAATTATAGCTCTGCAGTGACAACTACAGACACAGATCTGGACCGGGCCATCTGTGGAACACACTCAGTGTGCCTAATCACATCTTTACTCAGACGAACGAATTCGTGTGAGAGAACATGACACATATTGCATACAATTATTGGTGTTGAAACGGTGTGTATATGTATAGACATATAATATTATGAATTATAATTATGTAAACTATAAGTTAAAAAAAAATCGATATTATCGAAATCCAAAAGCATTGCACAAAAATCCTTATTATTTTAATAATATATTTCAAATTAAATTTAAAAGCATATGTATTATATTCAACCCGCATGCAAATTATTATGCGTATCACTAGCCACGTGTTCTATTCTTACTTTTGCTATGCCAGTGTGGCATCTGTACCTCCTTCTGGTCAAGTGGGATTTGTGGTGGACAAAGTGGCGCTGGGGCAGGTTTCCTCCGAATACTTCGGTTTCCCCTGCCAATCTTCATTCCACCAATTGCTCCACAATCACCCTCACCTATCATCTAGGGCTGGTACAATAGGCCAGAAGTGGCCGCAGTACAAGGACTTAGTCCCACCCCACTAGCAATAAAAATAAATTATATAACACCTATTCCTTCATCAATGGTTCCTGGCAATCCCTTTGTGGGGGGGATTATTATTTCCGTCAGCGTTCAAACCCCAAATTCATAAAATTGCTTTGTTGAGAAGGGTAACAAGATCCTAACGACCGTGTCGGAAATCACAGGGTATTTCTCCCCTTTTCTGACAGCCAAAGTACTTGTATATCCATTGGTAATTCAAGAGGTTTCACTTCTGTCTGCCTTCAATTAACATTGTTTCTTGAGCCATCAAAGAAGCAAAGCTGGAAATACACTGAACAGATACCGAAACCCAGTCGAAATCTTCCACATTTTTTTCAAAATAATAAGGAAACTTGTGCTGCAGTGAGCTTACATTCCTTCAACAACACATATCAATTTACTGCCTTGGCAAAGGAGAACACGCCTGGGAACATCTCAGTGGACCCCTTGGCGACGTGTTCTAGCGACGACTTCAACTTATCGCGGAATCCTAGGATTTCATCCGTAATATTAAAGACATTTTCTTTCTTGACCCATTTTTCTATGAGTCGGGATAGCTTAGTCAGTACAGCAAACAGGCCACGGTCTAGACTGGTGGGCTTGAACTCCCAGTAAGGGCGCATTTTTTTTCTTCTCCATAATATCCAGGCCGGCTCTAGGGCCCACCCTGCCTCCTATCCAATGAATACTGGGAAAATTTTCTCGGGGATAAAGCCGCCGGAGTTCCTGACTACAGATCTATAGGTTCCATTCCCAGCCCTACCAGATTTTCTGAGAAGTAGTGAGTCCTGAACGGGGTCCACTCAGCCTCGGGAGGATAACTGAGGAGCTACTTGAATGGAAAAGTAGTAGCTCCTGTCTAGAGTATCGAAAACAGACGGCCGTGGGGATTCGTTGCGCTGACCACGCGACACCCTCTATCCGCTAAAGTTGGCACTAACTTCGCAGACAAGCGGCGGTCGCTCGGCCTGTATAGTTCACTTGCGAACTAAAGCCACGGAGTCTGTTTGATAGTGGGTGCACCAGTTTAGTAACCCACTTATCTTCAGCAAGTAACTCTGCGTAGTCGTGCTCCTAAAGGGTTAAGAAAAGCTAAAACTGCGTCACGAATTTCCAAAACACCTTTCATCTTGGCAAGCACCCGACTTTCGCTAGAAATGGGAGAGAAGTGGCTTCAGAACCCAGTTCCTGGCACAAATGCGAATGACCCGTGCACTGAGGTGACACAATTTGATGATGTTTGCGATTGTTATAACTTCAACACATCCTTGAGAACAACAGCTTCGGACAGAATGGGAGAGGGGTCCAATCTTACTTCTGTAGTCACTTCCGGATGGTGATTCCGAAGTCTCTCACATCTTATCGATGACGCCCCATCTACAAAAACACTAGCAGTCCTTCCATGACAAACTATTTTCGCGAAAATATACGTCAGTACGACAAAATACTTCATCGCCGGTTGCTCTCTCTGGAATTCCCTTACAGAAAATAGAAGTTTCTTATCGAATGTTGGCGAGAAGCCAAGCGTGGTCACTAACATCATTGTACTCGTCCACATGAAGGCAGAATTTCCTCCTGAAGCTAATTTTTTGTTTTCTTCAATGTTACTTAGACGCCCCTTGACATGTAAATAACTCGATGAATTAGAATGTCAGTCGGGAGAGAGACATTAAAAATTTCACTAGCAGCATCTGAACTCAAGACGTTTTCATCACCTCTTTGCAGCAGACTTTAGTAATATTTCAGCTTTTATGATAAGTTCAGATATTTTATAACTATACTCCTTAGTCTTATCCGAAGTTCATATTGATGAAGATACAAATTTACCTCATTTTTTATTGCATCAAACAATGAAAATACGTCCTTCTATGTCGGAAGAGGATGTTTTTTTTTGTGGAAAATACTGCTTCGGGTTTCCTTTGGAATTTCAGCAGTTCTTCATCACATACTATATTGTATCAATACACTATGAAGAAACGAAATAAAAATAATTATCGCCATACTGACGACATCATTTGCAGTTTCTATTCCTTTTTTTTTTTTTTGCTTCATTTTCACTTCCAGTGCTAGCACTGCTCGGTGAAATATACATCCCGTGTTTATATATACGTGTACTTTGCAATGAATTTGCCCACGATGCAGTGTTATGTATGTAATGTGCAAAGAAAGAACCCGAAGTCGCAGATCACAGCTGTGAGAATAACGAAAATTATACAAGCGAAAAAGTACTAGATAGAAGTGAGCGGTGAGCTTCACTTCCGGCGACTTTAAGCCCGAAAATAGAACCCCCGATACCTACAGAATAGGAGGTTGCGTGGGTCCCAGTGCAAATTTGGACGCTGTGGAATAGAAAGAAAACGCCTCTCCCCGTTTACTCGACCGTCCATCTATTAGCCTAATCGCTATACTGACTGAAATGTTCTCGTTCCTTGTGGAGATGAACATGGAAAAATAAACATGTATAACTACACAGAACCCATACTGTTGTCCGTAACCGCTTCTTATTACCGTACCTCTCTTCAGCAGTACTTTAAACAGAAAGGACCTGTCACGGATTCAAAATCCAACCACATTAAGAACTCCATGTATATTAGTAACAACAGAAGTAGGGAGGTATACAACAACACAGAGGTAATATGTTTTAAAAATTGTACAGGCGAACAGAAAATTATTTCACGAGGCTGTAAAATAATTTGCTACGATAAAAATACATTTCCACCTTTGACGTTCTCTTTGTAAGGATGTAGAACTAGCTACCCACGTCTATGAAAAATGTCGCTGACAAAAATGATAGTAAAGCATATGCCAATTTTCGATGCAAAGGATCGTAGACCCTAACACGAGGCCTTCTACTGACGGTAAACAGTGTCCGACCCCACGTGGCCATGGGAGCAACTTCGAACAAAATGGGTCGTAACAATAGCAGCATGAAGAACTGTGTGTTAGTACCAATATACGCGAGGAGATATACAGTTACTACAAACACGTTAAATGGAAAAAAAGGCCAAGTAATAAACATTTCAACTGTGACAGAATAATCCATTGTTAGGCAACGGCTCTGTAAATATTGTCTAAAAGCCGGAATAGCAGTAGAAGTAGAAGTTAATTTGCTAGAGAACTGCATGCACATATATGACATTCCCGTGTCCGCAAACAGAATAAGACAGGTGAATTAATTGTTCGACATGGTGATATATTCGGGCGGCGTGGCGGATATAAAAGGGAGTCCATTCGTGTATTCAAGAGATCAGTCGGAGATTCGTGAGACAGACGCCGCTCAGAAGGAATTCAATGTGTGAGCCGTTACAATTGGCTGTAATTGTGATCCAATAAATATAATAATCAGATCCAGAACCCATTAATATTCGTCAAGTTAACCCCTTACACGTGACAATATATCAGTAACTTAATTTATAAATATAAAGTGTAAATAAGAGGTACTTTGTGACATTTCGTAAAAAGTTTATTTAAGGTGATGAGTTGTTAGCTCTACGCCCAACCCTCTAACTGGAGGACCAGCCCTTGTCGGCTGCCAGTGACTGCTTATTCAATATATTCGCAGCTACCCTCCATTACTGGAGGCCGTTTCCTCCATCCGCAAACTGAGGACGCGCCATGCCGTTATGACAATGGACCCACCCAGCATGCATAATGAGAAGTTTCATAGCTTGTACTCTTCTCCAAGTTTAATTAGAATTACCAAGTCAAGGAGGATGAGATGGGCAGGGCATGCACCACGAATGGGGGGTGAAGAGGAATGAATATAGGATATTGGTTGGAAAGTCTGAAGGAAAGATTCTACTAGGAAGACCAAGAGATAGGTGGGTGAATAATATTAAAATGAATCTTAGAGATGGGATTGGCTGGAATGGTTTGGATTGATCTGGCTCAGGATAGGAACTAGTGGATGGCTCTTGTGAACAAGGTAATGAACCTTCGGGTTCCACAAGATGTTGGGAAATTCTTGAGTAGTTAGTTTAGTTAGTTTAACGCGCGAATATAGTCCAGTCCACAATATTCCTGCTGACCCTCGCCGGCCGAGTATATATCTTGGTTTCAGAGCCCAGCGGTACCCATGACCACATTTTTGTTCTTGTCACAATTTTGCGTGTTTTGAAATGGGGGCTCCTGCTCGACGAGATGAGGGATGTGACTATTACTGGTCACTCTCCCTCTACTTGGCAGTGACTCTGTTAGCTCACTCTCACTCACCCACTCACTCAGTCACTCTCACTTAACTAAAAAATAAGCGGCTCAGTTTTAACCTTGTGGCAGCTTACAGATTATTTGATCACTGGACTGCGTACAACGGTGCACTAATGTCTCCGCCCGTCAGTATCGAATACATGCAATACAAATCTGTCAGAGAAGTTGCCGCATCTACAAGGGGTATAACTCTTAATTCGTGCGTTTTAGGTTACTCAGTTCCTTCTTTAATGAAGTTGGGTGCCGTATAATAATGTTCCTTGATACTTAATAAGTTCGTCAAGTGACTGGGATTCTGTATTCAACTAAAATTGTATTTATTGCATAAAACCAACAAATTAACTTCCGAAACGCTGCAATGGAGTGGTAGCAACCATAGTTAAAATTCGGGAGCTTCTCTGCCTGTTGCCTGCTTCCCTAATCTTCTCAGCTCTATAGTCCATGACAGGCTTCAGCTTCCTTCATAATTAGCCTTCATGTATTTCGTTCCTGTGCCTTCCCTTTCCATTTTTTCCCCCTTGGCACTACAGCCCCAGTGGGCCTAGGCCTACCTCCATGAATTTCTCCGTTCACTTCGGTTTTTCTTGATCTTACACATTTGGTAAGACTCCTTGGGCGGGTGATCAGCTCGTCGCAAGTCCTCTTTTTTTCCTTGGCACTACAGCCCCGGTGGGCCTAGACCTACCTCCATGAACTTCTCCGTTCACTTTGGTTTTTCTAGATCATACATATTCGGTAGGATTCCTTGGGCGGGTGATCAGCTCGTCGCAAGGTCTCTACCTGTACACGAACACAGAAAAACGCACACACACACAAACTAAACATCCATGACCTGAGTGGGATTCGAACCCACGATCCCGGTTTCAAAGCGAGCGAAGACAGTACATGCCTTAGACCGCTCGGCTACCGTAACGGGCTCCAATCCTAATTAGTCTTTTGCAACCTCTTCTACGAGTTCACCATTCAGTAAATATTTCGGAGTTCTCCTACTCTCCACACGCTCCACATGGCCCAGACAACAAAGCCTAAGAGATTTTACGTGTCTCACTGTGTCCTCCTGTAGCCCGGTTGCCTATCTGAAATATTTCATTGCTCTCTTCAGTACCTCCAGATAATTGCTCTGATAATTCCTTAAAATAGGGCAACTACTCGAAACTGAAGCGAATACAGGTGGAGACACTCTGACGGAAACAAGATTAAAGTAGCTTATTCACGGAGTCGAGCCTCTCTTTAAAGTCAATATCTGCTCAGCTAGTCTAGAGATTCTCCGTTTTTTTTTTTTAATTTAAAGGTTCATCTCGTCTTCACAACAACTCTATATTTGTCCCCATTCAGAGACTTGTGGATCCAGTCCACACCCTCTTATCCTTTATCATCATCCTGATGACATAAGACGAGGAAACCAACANAGATCTCCCAACTTGTCTCTTCAGGTTTTCCGACCAAGACGTTTTATGTATTTCCTTTCACTCCGGTATGTACTAAATGCCCCTTCCACCTTACCATTATTAATATCACATCATCCTGATGACATAAGACGAGGAAACCAACACTCGTCTTCTAAATAATATAAAAAGAAGGTTTAAATAAAAAGTAAGAGACGAACACATAAAGTCTTCTAATCACACGTTAAATCCTAGAAGGCTGACCTCTTGTACTCTTCTGTACTCCTAGTTCCACTTCCCTCCGAACTTACAGCTCACGGCTCTCGTTACATAGCCAAGGAACGGACATGGACCTGCAGTAAACATATATCACGTGATTGCTATCCGGCCAGTCTATTGGGGCGTCGGTCGAATCTACAGAAAACATAGGTTCCTCTATTGTTACGTGTTGGACCGTGTTTACAGAGCTGTTTCCTAGCAAACCTTGATCAAATCCGTTACAATATTAATTATTTATATTAATGTAAAGTGAGAATATAAGACGCCACTACATTTCATAATAACATAAAGGTAAATACAGAGTTGTTCCAGTGCTAATTAATTAAGGACCATATCATGAATATATCTGGGAGATGGAGATGAATGGTCAGCTTCATGCCCGAGCCGCTTTATCCCCGTTATCCATCTGATAGGAGGCTGGGTGGGCCTCATAATTACTTGCTTAATAATGTTCAGTACAGGAATATCATTTTTTTAATGCTAGTGGGGTGGCACTAAGTCCCTTTTACTGCGGCCAATTCTGGCCTATTGTATCAGCCCCAGATGGTAGGTGAGGATGGTTGTGGAGAAATTGGTGGAATGAAGATTAGCAGGGGAAACCGAAGTACTCGGAGAAAACCTGCCCAAGCGCCACTTCGTCCACCAGAAATCCCACTTGACCAGACCCCGGGATCGAACCCGGACCTCCGCGGTGGAAAGCCGGCGACTAACCGCTTGAGCTATGGCGCAGCCCTGTCTGAAAGTTGTTAAGTTCTTTTCATATTTCCTTGTAATTTGTGTAAAAACCGACACAAGAGTTAAGGCACTTTTACACTATGTTTTCAAGTACAAATCATCGACATCTGAAGAAGGTCTACTACTATATTGTGGCGTATTTATGGTTTATTTCGTGGAGCTTTCAGTAACTCGACTGTGCAGCGTCAAATACAAGAATGATTGGCAAGTGATGAATTGGGAAGGATGTGGAAATAAACGGAAATGACGTAATTGAGATAATATCCCGGAATTTGTCTGAAGCGACTGAGGGATATCTCGAAAACCTGTAATACAAGCCGATCTCTGGACCAAGATTTGAACACGGGACATTTCGAATGCGAAATAGAGATGCTGCTTACTCGACCACGATTTTAAAACTACAGCGGAGTGTAGTAAATGTCATGTGGAAAAGATATCCCCTTAGCGGATAACACTATCGCCATCTCTAATTCACTGTCATCATTATAATTACTATATATACACTTACTTACTTACGGAGCTGAGCCCTTCTTGAAGAGCCGCCAATTCTGCAGTAACTTAAGAATTTCCCGGCATTTTATGGAACCCGAAGGTTCATTACCGTGTTCACAAGAGCCATCCACTTGTCCCTATCCTGCGACAGACAAATCCAATCCATCCCATCCAATCCTATCTCTCTAAGATCCATTTTAATATTGTTCACCCACCTACGCCTTGGTCTTCCCAGTGGTCTCTTTCCTTCTGTCTTTCCCACCAATATCCTATATGCATTCATCGTCTCCCCCATTCGGGCTACATGCCCTTCCGACCTCATCCTCCTTGACTTGATGATTCTAATTATACTTGGAGAAGAGTACAAGTTATGAAGCTCCTCATTGTACAGTCTTCGTGTCCGCACTCGTTATGTCAGAGACTTCTCCGTCTTCAGTGTTTGTACCTGAGTTAAAGGTTGACCTTCTGCCCGGTGTGCCTATGCAGCCAACGTAGTGAGTAAACACATCGATATATTTAAATTCTGACCAGTTTCTCGAACACCATTTATAAACACGTCCATTGGTCTTTTTCCAAAGCACCTTCCTGTCTGTTGGTATACTTTCCGATTCTTGGCATTTTTATACTTTCTAAAACAAGACAGAAATAGTCTTATACATATATATGTCTTTGTCCTACTAGTTAGCACATATGCTTTTATTTGCCTTATTGTAATTACCAGTGTCGACAAAGCCGTTTCTGTAATTGGCCTCGCAGCCGTTTGTTCCGCACATAACCAATAATAATAATAATAATAATAATAATAATATTATTATTATTATTATTATT
>NW_019720165.1:788235-790500 GCF_002891405.2 Cryptotermes secundus
CCCCCCCCCAAAAAAAGAGAAAAATGTAACATTCATATTCGGTGAAATCACGATTTCGAAATTTCGCTCAGTGGATACAATGCATAATAAGTGGATCTGTGGTAACCGTAGCTTCAGGCAAGAATTGCCACATTTTGCAGTTGTGTTTTCAACCGACACTTCATTAGTCGTCGTCGTAAAAGTAAAGTTGTCCTTGTGCTTAACCAATTAAGCACTAGGCCATGAAGACGTATGCGAGAATGGATGTAAAACCCACATTTGCTTCATCTCAACACTAGTTGGAGGTGAGTGGCTAGCTTCACGTCTCGGCCGTTTTACTCCCGGGAAAGAGTCCCTGGCACCTCTGGATAGGAGGCTGGGCGGGACTCGCTCTTGTTATTATTATTATTATTATATTACATAAATAATATAAAATTGAATTATTATTATTATTATTATTTGGATGTTGTGTTAGCACACAAGTAAGAAATGTGAGTTACTGTTATTATTGTTAACGTCTGTGTATACGTACGTGATTTTTTCATCGCCACATAATGGCATAACCATTGGTAATTTACTTGTTTTATTTTCCTCGCCTGTCAATGCTAACTTTGTTATTTTCGAATTATTATTAATTTATTGCCCTTATAAAGAGTGTTGTATTTTGTTCTTTATTTATTTTTGTGTCTTTCTACGTACTCGTGATAACTTCTAATTGGCCTGTGTGCTGTTAAGTTTGCACGTAAATAAACACGAATTGAATTTAATTATTATTATTACTTATTATCATCATCATGGTTATTGGTATAATTATTACTGTAATTGCAGGAGAAGTACGACAATAACTGGTGGATCGGGCGGCTGGTGAAAGAAGGAAGTGACGTAGGTTTCATTCCATCGCCAGTAAAACTGGAAAACTTGCGCATGCAACAGACGCAAGCCCGCAACTCGAAGCTCTACGCGTCCAAGACGTCCTCCTCCAGCAATTTAGGTGGGGTTGTCAACGATGTCCTCTCCACATCTAAGGGTGCCAACTCGCGCGGATCCACCCCTCCCACCCCTGGTACGTTACTTTTATGTTCGCTGTTGTAGATTTATTTCCCGCGCTTTTTCTTAGCTGTTGAATTGGTTTGGTTGATTTTCGTGAATTTCACAACTCATCAGCTCACGTGGCAACAGTAAGGCATAAAGAACCCAGCATTAACTAATGAACAGATGGCAATATTAAGCATAAAAGCAAATGTGAACAAGTAATTTAAGAAATTAATTAAAACTTTTGCTGGATTAAAACATGAACAACACTGACTACATAGAGCCAGAATAATTGTGAGCTTTTGTATTAGTAGTAGGTAGTAGTAGGTTTTTTAGAGCAGAGTGGGTGAGTACGTGTATCATCTAGTTAACCAATGACACAAAAAGTCCTTTAAGACTGCATACATGTCGCTAACATAAATGCCAAAGTTACAACTCAGACATCTCAAACGAATCAGTCTACATCGAAAGGACGCACAGTGTATAACACACCGAAGGTAGATAGCTGACATTTCTTACTTTTTCGACTCTCTGATGTCTCAAAATATTGAGGCCCGAAACCATCCAGAAAGTATTGCCACCGTACAGAACATAAATGGTGGAAAAAGAATTACTTCCTCTCTTCACACTTAAACAACCCCTCTCACCCGAATAGGAAGTTGAAAATATGCTTTTCCCCAGTTGAAATTTCAATGTTTTTTATCTTTTACTCCTTCTCCCTTTGAACAATATACTTTCATCTCAAAAGTGCACTCTCCCACAACCTTTGAGAAGACACAAATTTACACAAGGCTTAATATACATACGAACTATAATCCTTGTGAGTAATATTTCATGAATGCATATACACCTGATGAAATGTCCTCAGAGGCGAATACTGATTACAGGAGACAGGCTAACCCAGGCTAACGTATATATATATATATATATATACGCCCAGAAAAAACGCATACGCCATATTTTATGACAATATAACGACATATATCGTGAAATATGCACACCTAATGTACCACACATCTTAGAAACTTGTCCCTGGGATCCACGGCCGGGCTTTTTTTTTTTCTCCTTGGCACTACAGCCCCAGTGGGCCTAGGCCTACCTCCATGAACTTCTCCGTTCACTTCGGTTTTCCTAGATCTTACACATTCGGTAGGACTCCTTGGGCGGGTGATCAGCTCTTCGCAAGGCCTCTACCTGTACACAAACACAGAAAAACGCACACACACAAACTAAACATCCATGCCCTGAGTGGGA